>NW_019946009.1:9850-15521 GCF_002910315.2 Salvelinus sp. IW2-2015
GCCTCCAGGCCATTACCACCAGCCCGTTCTCCCCAATTAAGGTGCCACCAACCTCCTGTGGTTTGCATGGCTGACCATCTGTGGGCTATCACAGGGGTCACAACACTTATCTGTGGCTTTATCTGTGGCAGGAAGTTCCCATAGAACCCGGTGAGCACGGACGTTGGAGTATGAATACACATGAAAAACGTGAAATTAACCGAATCATTGTTACTTCTGAATTAATTGTCATGTTTGGATTTTTTCTAGGGTTCATAAAGAGCTATGAATTTGTATTTGATTTATTATATTGTAAGTGTTATGGATTTATTGTTACAGGGAAACTGTTATTTTGTTCGTCTGGACGGCTGATAGTTCAAAGAGGAGTGACACAGAGGTGCGCCTATCATTTAAATTGAGTTGATTAGAATCTGAGTGTGTTGTTCCTCTCTATGTTTTTATTAGCCAAAGTGCAAATAAATGTTGTCGGTGAGTTTCTGTTTGAATTTGTAGAAAAGGACTGGGAATTTGTTCACACTTTGAGAACTTGTTAGCAAGCTCCAGTTTTTCTCATAGATATTATTCTGAACTGAAGACGTGTGTAACCACCGAGTAGTCTGTAGTGTATCATGTATTTCAAATCAATCACATTTTATTGGTCACATACACGTGATTAGCAGATCTTATTGCGGGTGTAGCGAAATGCTTGTGCTTCTAGCTCCGAAAGTGCAGTAATATCTAATACTACAGTAATTACACAACATATACCAATACACACACATCTATGTAGGAATGAATTAAGAATATATACATATGGATAGCGATGTCAGAGCGGTATGGACTAAGATACCGTAGAATAGTATACAGTATATACATATGAGAGTAATACAAGACATGTATTTCATGTACACTGTAATTGTTTGAGTGTTTATTCTTTCATGACTACATAAAATTCTATTAGCTGAATTTAGTAAATGCATTCCTCAGTATATAGAGTTATTCTTTGATTGACTGTATAGTACATTTAGTAGGTCTATTGATAGTTGTTTATACACTATACACATAGCACGTGCTTGAGTACACCTTGACATCCCTCAATAAATGAATGCTAGAACATTGGTCACTAGGATTAGCTATTTGTATCTAGTCTATTAGTAATTGCAAGTTAAAAACATGTTCATTATAGTCATCCTAAATGGTGATGAGAGGCTCGCTATCTAGCTATCTTCTAGAGACACACAGAGCCTGTGGAATTATTCACAATAGATGATTGATAAATGTAGTATATTATTATATTCAACATAATTACCACAGATATGATTAATTAAAGTAAATTAATACTACACTCAAAATGATCTTTAAGTGTGTTGTCAAACAGTCCATGTCTCATATCTCTCAGTTTCTCTGTACTCAATTGTGCCTCTGTGCTGATTGCAGACACTATGTCTCTGCTGCTGATCTTTGAACAAGTGTCTATGAAAAACGTATTAAAATTCTAGTTTTTGAGTGCTAGTATTCCTTAAAACCACATGGTCCTGTGTCGTTAGTTGGTAAGATGGCGCTTGCAATGTCTGAGTTGTGGTTCGATTCCCACGGGACCAGTATGTAAACTCTATGCACTCACTACATGTACGTCACTTTGGATAAGAGAGTCTGCTAAATGACATGGATGTAAATGGACATCTTAAAGTGCTGTTGAAGGAAGGACTTTTCTGAGAGACCATCATGTGACCATAGTTCTCATATGATCCCTCCTCATTATTTTCTGTAAGGCTTTGAGATAGAAACGTCTGGTCTTTGTAGATGTGACGCTCCTTCAGAGCAACATGTTCGATGGCATCTCGGTGAGCTAATTGAAAACGCTCATTTTGATCCCCGCTGTGGAGTAATTGAGTGTTTCATCAAGAGAGTGTTTTAATTATCCAAATACATGAAAACAAATCTACAGGCGCTGTTAAAAGGAGTGTTTACATAAAAACACGTAGGCTGGAGCTGTGATGAAGATGTATTCCTTAATTATAATAACAGATGAACTGAAGTGTCAATTATCTTTTCAAAAGCAAACTCAACTATTGCTCTGTTTTTAACTGGTAATCAGCTGATATTTTAGCCAATATCAAATCAAATCAAATGTTATTTGTCGCGTACAATATTTAGCAGATGTTATTGCGGGTAGCGAATGCTTGTTTCCTAGCGCCAACAGTGCAGTGATATCAAACAATACACAACAATACACACACATCTAAAAGTAATTGTCACGACTTCTGCCGAAGTTGTCCCTCTCCTTGTTCGGGCGGCGTTCGGCAGTCGACATCAACGCTTTCTAGTCACCACCGATCCATGTTTCATTTTCGTTTTGTTTTGTCTATTCATACACACCTGGTTTCCATTCTATTAATTAAGTTCCTTATTTAACCCTCTGCTTCCCTCTCTGTTTTGTGCTTTATTGTTCATGTGGTTCGTTCTGTTGTACTCTGGAATATTGTGTTTTTTCCTTGTTGGAACATTATATATTTTAGTAAATTTGGATTATTACTCATATCTGTTCCTGCCCCTGACTCCGCATTTTTCCATTCACCAACAACCTCACAGTAATAGAATTCTCATGAGAAGTGAATGTAATATTTTCTCCACATCTCCACAGAGGATTCACTGACATGGATTAAAACTCATGATACATAGACCAAGAATTAATTCAAAGAATACTTTCAAGACTTGAGCACAACATATATCTAGCAAAGCATCGATTTCACTTTGCACACGGCGAACATGACATGGAGACTCTAATGATCAATCAAATGGATTGGAAAAAGTCCTTACTTTGCTCTTTTGCACATATCCTTACTTTTGACAAACCAGACAGATGGACAACCACAGACTCCAACCAGTCTCTCTCTATCTAGAGGGGCGTTGTCATTCTCTGTACCCGACAGTGACGCTTTGCGCTGGGTCAGGTTTATTACTGTAGCCGCCCTGTCTCTGGTTCAGCAGCTCTGATGCAGCAGAGACAGTCATGATTCACAGATCTGTGATCTCATCTGATGACAGCATGACCACAAGCTGAGCTGGAGGTCAAGTCTTATGAATATGCTAATCAGCAAGCGACTGCCTCCTTCACGGCAGAATAATGAATAATACTTTAGTGGCCCAAAAGTATTATTCACCTTGCTCTCTGAGCTTCAAAAATGCTTATGCACTTGAGATGATTCACTGGAAGCTCGTTATGGTAGCTATGTTGGCTATGGGAAATCTTCACTTAGTTATGCATTTGACTTAAGTGGAAGTTAGGATCGTCCCTATGAGATTAGAGGAACTTGTATTCTTCTGATAGAGGAACGTTTAACTTATATAGAGGTTCTATTTGTGAATTTCAGAAAACCAACCATAACACAACCATCAGACAATTTATTTTGTCTCCATAGGACCATGAGGACTTGCAGTTATTTTTGTCTTTTCCTGTCTGGCCTTTGCCGGCTTGCCTTCACTCACATAATTGCGTTGTGTGGAAGTCATTATCAGCAAAGGGCAACGGTGCAGGATTCAGAGCTTCAGGGGCTGTGAAGAAGCTCTTGTGTGTCTGAAGAACTTCTGACGCTATTGGGAAAACGGCAGGTGCCCCCCTTTCACCTCTGCCGTTGCTACACATGATGTGACACACCCCGTACCCTGCACCCTTTCCTAAAGTCCTGGTTGTGGGCACATCTAACGGCCCGCGTACACCATTCCACCTGCGGGGCACCAGATCTCTTCTTCTCGTGGTCTTTGGTGCTCATCTCTCAGAGCCCAGTATACTCTATAATAATCTCTGCTGGGTGTTGTTTATGGAGTACCATAATCATTAGTAGTCTAGGTGTAAATGTTGCTGTGTGGCGCATGTCTGAGAGGGTTTGTATACATGTTCATCACACAAAGCAGACATTTGTCAGCTTTGGCCGAGGTGATAAAAGCAAAAATCACATGAAAGAAGACAAGCCTTTGATAAAAGCAAGAGACTATTCAACAAGAAGCTCCACAAAGCCCTTGTGTTGAACGGCGGGTTTGTTAGTATGTTGAAAGGGTTTCTAAGAAAAATACGGTGCTGAAGCTTTCAGATGGAAATGATCAAAACGGCGTATAGCAACATTCATGCAGCAGAACGGTTGTACTCCTGTATAAATTGTTGTGTTATGTTGAAGCGCCGCCCCCATCTCATCTCTTGCATTGGACAAATCGAATAAGTTTTGTACTGAAGCCTATCCGAAATCTCTGTCTCACATACCCAAAATGAAATGTACTAATAACAAGTTAGTCTGTGCACAACATAACAAAAACCCTGGCAATGTCAGTCAGACGACTTGAGATGTACTTTCAGCCTCTGCACCTTCGACCCACTCAACACCTTGGCCCGGTCGTGGTGGATTCTATTAGGATCCTCTTCTGTTGTTCTGCCAGGCTAATGGCACTGCAGGAGACTTCACTCGAACTCTGAGATCTTTACACTGAGACTGTGGAGGAGAAAAAGATTTCTTTGCATAACCACTATTAACAACCGTGCAATTGTGCAATCTCCATTCCAGCAGAGTAGAGCGCCATTTGAAAAGACGAAGATGCTTACAAATTCCAGCAGCTTACTTGTTACTTGTATTTCTTATTCTTATTCGTATTTTTTTTAAACTGCATTGTTGGTTAGGGGCTCGTAAGTAAGCATTTCACTGTAAGGTCTACACCTGTTGTATTCGGCGCATGTGACTAGTAAAATTTGATTTGATTAGAAAATTCCAGGTTTCCAACAATCTTGGTCAGAGGATTCTGGATTTCCTGCTGATTGCTTCCTCTTCCAACCAGGACTTCTGGAAAACCTGGGAGTTTTGGCAAAGTCACTGGAATTGTGCAACCCTAATCGTTCCACATTTAGGAAAATGTCAGCAGCTGAAATTGCAAACACTGGTTTGAAATGAATGGGGGCTCCCGAGTGGAGCAGCGGTCTAAGGCAATGCATCTCAGAGCACACACCCTGGTTCAAATCCAGGCTGTATCACAACTAGCTGTGATTGGGAGTCCCATAGGGTGGTGCACAATTTGCCCGGTTTGGCCGGTATAGGCCGTCATTGTAAATAAGAATTTGTTCTAAACTGACTTGCCTAGTTAAATCAATTATAGGCAGAGGCTTCTCATCCATGGTGTTAATTTGGGATGTTTGAATGATCATCTACAGCCACTAGTTACTAGAGTGATTACATTTGAGCTACAAGTGGCATCCTCCCCTGTTCAATTTGGAACATAGCCTCTCAACCACATGTAATTGATCTTTAATTATCCATATAAATGAGTTAAGGGAAAGGAGGGTGAAAAAGAAAACCACCATGTGGTGGTCTCCAACAGAGGTGCCAGTTTAAATATGTAGGTACAACTGTCCCAGAGACCCGGTAACAGGGCTAATAATGACCAGAAGGAGACAGGGATACAGTCCCCATTTTATTTCCCCACACCAAACAGGCACACAGCAAACTGGAATAGGGGAGCAAACTAGTGATAGTGTCACGCCTGCTCCCGCTCTTCCCCCCTGGAGCTCGAGGGCGCCAGGCTCCCCAACATTACGCACTCCTGCCACCATCATTACGCACACCTGCCTTCCCCCCGTCAAGCTCATCAGCATATTATTGGACTCACCTGGACTTAATCATCTGTTTATTACCTCCCCAACTCTGTTCCC
>NW_019946009.1:15546-36249 GCF_002910315.2 Salvelinus sp. IW2-2015
GGACTGGTGTTTGCAGTTCCTAACACCACTTCCACTGGATGTCACTAGTCTTTGGAAATTGGTTGAGGTTATTCCTTTGTGTAATGAACGAGTACGGCCATTCGTAAATTGAGGGTCACTTGAAGTAAATTGTTTGAGAGAGGCACATTACCAAAAAAAGTTGCGTCATGTTTTTTTTTTTTTTTTGTATTGAAACACAGAAATCATTCCGTCTTCAAATTGATCGATTATTTAACGTTTAAAAATACTTGGAACGTGTGTATTACAAAAGTAAGTTTGAAAATGTTTTTGGTAAATTTACCATGTAAACTTTCTTGTGACCTTATATCTTCTCTGTAGCTCGCACCCGTTCGCCGCCACGTTCGGAAGCTGTGTTTTTCTTCTGGATGAAACGCGCCCAAATAAATTGCACTTTTGGATAATAATAACCAACCGGAATTTTAATGCGGAACAAAAGGAACAATTTGTGATGTATTATTCTGGGACCCATATATTTGGAGTGCCAACAAAAAGACATTTCGTCAAAGGTAAGGCATGAAATTATATTTTTATTTCTGCGTTTTGTGTCGTGCCCTGCAGTGGTTGAAATATGCCTACTCTCTTTGTTGTAATGTTTGTGCTATCTATCAGATATAGCATCTTATGCTTTCGCCGAAAAGCTTTTTGAAATCTGACATGTTGGCTGGAATTCACAAACGAGTGTAGCTTTAAAATTTGGTTAATCTTACATGTGTGATTTAAAATGAAAGTTTGATTTTTATAATCATTTTATTTGAATATGGCGCTCTGTATTTTTCCCTGGCTATTTGGCCAGGTGTGGACGAATTGCCGTCCCACCTAACCCAGAGAGGTTAATTGCCTTAATTTCTGAAGGCTGTTAGTCTAAATGAAACTATTCCTCGTGCAGCAAAGGTAACTTCTGGGTCTATCCTTCTTTCCTGTGGCGTCTTCAATAGAGCCAGGTTTTCATCAAAATAGCGCTTCATGGTTTTTGCGAACTGCACTTGAAGAAACTTTTCAAAGTTCTTGACATTATATCCGGATTGAATGACCTTCATGTGTTAAGTAATGTATTTGGATAACTGTCGTATTTTCTTTGCTTATTAGCTGCTCTTGCCAAAATATGATTGGTGCTTGTAACAATAGGGATCTTCAACTGAAATTGGCTCAAACACAATTAAGAAGGAAAGAAAATGGTCCACAAATAAACTTTTAACAAGGCACACCTGTATAAATTGAAATGCATTAACAGTACCGGTCAATAAAAGCTGAGAGTTGAGAGAATGCCCAAGAGTGTGCAAAGCTTGTCATTAAGGCAATGGTGTCTAACTTTCGAAGAATCTTATCAAAATAATAAATAAAGTGTACACTTTTTCTTGGGTTACTAACATGATTCCAATGTGTGTTATTTCATCGTTTTTGATGCTTCACTATTATTCTACAATGTCGAAAATAGTAAACAATAAAGAAAAACCCTGGAATGAATAGGTGTGTCCAAACTTTTTGAAATGGTAACTGTATGTTGTGTGATGTGTGTCAAGATGTCTTACAAGAAGATCAGAGGATTTTGAGGGGAGGAGTTCAAGTCTGGTTTAGAGCTTGAGCAGATAACCAACTAAACTGGCCACAGTATGACGTCACTTCTACCTTGGTTAATGGCAGGCAGGCAGGCAGGCAGGCAAGCATCACCCTACTTGTTACATTGGGCAGCCCCGCAGGAACAATCACCCACACCGCAACTCTTCTTCTACACTCGTTCAAATTCCCTTTTCTGATCCTTCATGTCCTTATTGATTTGGTCGCATTCCTTCTTCGATGCGCTCGAGTTTGGCCTCTGATTAACAAGTCATTTATCCCCACAGAACGAAGCACGTGAGAAGAAAAGGAAAAGTGAAAGGAAAGAAAGGAAGGAAGGAGGAGAAGAAAGACAAAGAAGAGAAGACACACAGATTCAGACACTGCACTGTGACGAAAGGGGAAAAAAAATGGACGCCCACCACAAGTTTGAAAGAACCTTTGGGCTCAGGTTGGGTCAGTACCTACTTTTGTTACAAGGGACATATGAGCTAAGACCACAGCATTTCCCTAAATCTTTTACACTTTTCTCGGGCCTCCCTTTCATGTCTTGGTTGATATGGGTTCATCTGCCATCTTTCAAACACGGTCGAAGTTGTTCTGGTCAGGACAAAGGGATGACAGCATGGAATGAATTTTATTACTATTTGACGAAGATATGAGTCATGGGAGCAGACAACTGAGCTGTGTACATATATGATATAATCTATATGAGTTTCTATTGAGTGCATGCAATCCTTCACGCCCAGAGAAGTCTGGATTCTGAAGAAAGTTAAGACTGAGACTGTCCAGTTTCAATATATTCTTTTGAATTCATTTTACAGAAGCCTTTTTTAGTTTGTTGAAAGTAACGCAAAACTAAATATTTGTGGTTTATTACCATTGGCGGGGGGATGTTTCCTTTTTTAAATCGAAAAGATATCAATCCATCAAACGGTTTTCCATGGCTGTACATCACGGAAACCTGGGGCAAATCTAAATCCTACCGATCCTATACTACAGTATCATTCCCCTCGGAGATGAGCTTTTCCATGGGCAAGTGGTGGACATTGGGTCCCAAGGCAATGAACATGGTAGCTGATGGATGTTATGGTGTGATGTCGGGGCAGGGTTTGGGGTCAATTCCCGTTTATCAATACAAGCAATTCAGCAGAAGTTTATCATGAATTAAAATGGGACCATCTTTTATATGAGGATTTCCTCAACTCAGAACATTGCATTTCAATAAGTCCCTGCATGTGTAATGAATTGAAAAACAAAATGTGGTGGAAAGGGGATTAAATGAATACGCGGGAGGTAGGTGGGTGGATGGGACAAGCTCTCTGAATCTTCGTGTGGTTTACGGCGGAGAAGTTAGTGCGTAAGAGAAAATGCTTCGTTCACACGCGCTATATTAAGCATTAGAAGAAGAATATAGCACTAGTAAGCATGGTGTTGTTAGCTAAGATGAGGTTCGCGCTATAAGTGGAGGAATCAGTGAGCGTAACGGAATATATTGGAATGCATGCTGGTATGAAATGAGGTCAAGGACCGAGCATAAGCGCAAATTAAGTATGTCCGCCTCAGCCTGTATGTTCCGTTAATAAATTCCCTCGCGCCTATATGCCCTATTGTATGCACTAGGATACCCAGTTATACGAAAACTGAACCTTCCAGGATCGGCATTGTGTGAGCTTCCTGTCTGCTTGTTTATCTCTCGCATACCGGAGCGCCCACTACAGTAAGTATGCGAACGTTCAACATGGAAATAAGCTGTTCACTGGCCTGAGGACCATGCTACTGCCTGGCTGGCTCTGGCCTTACTTAGGCTGATTAGGGAAGTAGCAACCATCGAGCAAATACTAATTCTTTTCGCGTATTTCGCTTCCTAGAGGACCAACCGCAAATGCAGTTTTACGGCTCGCACATGTTTCTTTGTAATTATGTAAGGTTTATATGAAGAGTCTACGGGATGCGATCTGATCTTGATACATGACTTCGTCTCATGTTGTACTGGCACAATTATCAGCTTCACACCAAGGGGACTATATCCTCCAAAACAAGAGCACCGCAACCAAAAGGTCACTAACGGACACGAAACAGCATCAGAAGACGAGCAGCTAACGCCACAGGCCTATGGCACCGCACCACCCAGGTGCAGACGACACCAGCAAAACAACAACAGACAACAGACACCTTAACACCAATGTGACCTATTCTCTATGAGATATGAGGGCACGCCGCCTGGACGCGATAGCGAATTGCAAAGAGAGGAACGCGGCACCTAAGCAAATGGACATTACGCAGACACGCAATGAAAGAAGCAACAACAACAGAGGAATGAGTAGATGGACCTTACTAGGAGAGTGGCAACAATAATGACACCAAACAACGCGAGTCCTCACACGAAGTCAGGAGCGAGCGAATCAGATAACTCCCACACAAAGCACGCAGGAACACTGAGGCACTCTAACACAAAGCCTACGAGGAAGAGATCACCCTAAGGCACACGCAAGCCAAAGACACCGCGTACGCGATCTGAGGGCTAAAATACAGCCGGCAATCCAACCGGCAAGAACAATTATGCTAGCAACATCCATCACAAAATAATCTAATGCGCTTGAGCCATCTCTGGATATCCAAGGCGCACAACACAAAGAGTATTAAACGACACCAGAAAGAGTGTACATACAGATACCAAGCATCCGTGAAGATCACGCATTAATTAGTATCAGGCCAACACTTAAGTGTATCATTCCACAGACCGAGCATACGCGTACTTGAGGAGGAGCTCCAGGAGAGTCAGACAAAACACACAATAGATCATCCATACATAACTGTGCAGCTACACAAATGGCATGCACATTCTTGTGTCTGGTTTGTTACTTCGTAGTGTGTTATCTGAAAAGATGTTAGACAAAAGATAGAGACAATATTGCAAGAAGATAAACTGTATAATCAATCCATTAATGGAACATAGGTATTGATTATGGTCAGCCAATATAGAATCAAGGAATATAGATCACAAATCATCCGAGTATTATATTAACTCAAGACATATATAGCTAACCGTATGTTTTTTTGCTGGGCGGGGTGTCGAGATGTGATATATGAGAGCAAGGGACCGGCATGAACTCTTTTTTAAGTTAGATTCTAACAGCGGCCGCACCACAGAGCAAGCACTTTGGCTGGTACTAGAGAACAGGGCGGAGGTTAATCGAATATAGTAAACGTGGATTAATTGAATATGGCTGGGATGTTTCCTCAATATCAAGGAATCTCTACCTACTGTTGGACACTCCTGTGGAGACCCTGCTAGTGTGTTCAGGTAACAATGTGAGGTAAATCGTGGAAAGAATCATAGAATAACGCTGCACGAATTATAGCTGACGCCATAGCTATCTAATAACGATACATTAGGCTAGGAAAAATGTAGACTCTCGTCTACACTCGTCTCCTGGAGTATACCTCATATCTGTAATACCTAGTGATATGCCATATAAATTTTCAATAGGATGTTTGGTCTAGTTGTAGGTGAACTTCTCGACATCTTATGTCAACAGGAATACCATACTAATTTCGTTGATTTAGGCGAAGCAATAATTTCTTAACAAATTGCATATGAGACTTGTAGATCGCCTCGTATCATATCTAAGCTATTTCGCTAAGATTCCATATTCGGCTTGTATCAAGGAACCCATATGCTCCAAAATTCCGTGTCTAAAGATATCTACTTCCAAATAAAGCATAGAAATAGTACACCTATCAGATGCTTTAAAAGGTCCTAGTAAAGGTCAATGTAGGCTGAGCTGGGCTGACAAAAACTAACAACTACAAGAGCATCCACATCCACCACTTAGAACACAGTGCGGGCTTTTATTGACACACTTGACACGTCACTCAGTGCACTCTAACCTCCTTACTTCAGACACTCATTCTGCCTTGACAAGCACTGCAACCCAACTTTCGAACACCGACACACCCGGTCTGGGGTTGGATTCTATTAGGATTATCACCTTCTGGTTGTTCCTCTCGTCCTATGTGCTCGCTAACCGGCAAACCATATGGGAACAGGCACAAAGTTTCAACTCGATCGGGAACCGCTCTGGAGAGGCATATTCTACTACCTGGGAGACCGTGGAAGTGGAGAAAAGAGCTAATTTCTTTGCATAAAACCTACTCACTACCACGAAACCGATACTTATACCGCGGCGAGAAGTTAAGGGGGCACGTCTGCATTTGCACCACGGGAGCCGCAGGGCAAGTAGAGTAAAAGCAGGGTACAACGACGAGAGGTAGGTATTCGGAAAAGACGTTAAAAGATGGCGGGAGGGTGCAGATAGTGTCGCCAAAGAAGTATAACCATTTATAGGAAATTGGAGGAGTAGTTGAGTAATTGTTAGGTCCGAACTTAATGAGTGGCTGGCGATAGCGGACCCTTGGGACAGCTTGGGTAGAATAAACACAAGCCGGCTTAGAGGGAAAGCAGCCGATTCAAAGTCGCAAGGCAAATAATTCATAGGTGTTAAAATAAAAAACACCTCATCTCCATTGTAGAATGACGAAAACAGTCTAGAATCTAATGGTTCTCTTGTCGAGTACGAGATCTGTTTCACATTTCGTAACACAAATCACCATGTATCAACACACACACCAAAGAACATGCACTACAGCCACACACGCAGACGAGAGTAACACTTGTCGAACCGTAACAGCGATGAGCGGCATATTCATAATAGTTTCATAATTCGTATAGGAAGAGGAACATCAACATTTTGGGGCGAGCAATAGCAGCCAACTTTGCAGTGTGTAAATATTTGTTACATTTTTTGTAATTTAGGTGACACTCTTATTCCAGCGCAATTGTAGGGGATTTGAACCAGCAACTCTTCTGGTTATTGGGCCAACAGAGCTTAAATCCGCCTAGGTCTACACCTGCCACCCTATAATTTATTACTGTAAAATTAGCAATTTCCGGTTCCCAGATGGACAAACAACACACCCACACAGGTCACCGTAAACAGACCAGCAGACTGCGTCCCTCCACGTAGCCGTGTAAGCGTTCTACACTCACGAGGACTAGTGAGTCATCTCACACATGCCCTATAATGCACGTTTGCGCTAACTTTGGTAACCTCGTCTTTGACTACTGATGATGGCCTTTCTATACTATTAAGCGTCCAACAGCTCACTGCGACTGACGATGCCCCTAACTGATCACAACGGAAACATTGCTGGCTAGCTGAACGCTCCCTGGCCCGAGCCATTAAGCTTGCGTGGTGATGCACTCTTATCCCGTAGACACACATTAATCTGGTGATCAGACATAGGAACTACATTGGGAACGAAGGTGGAGATTAAGCATCTCTAGGGTGAGGGTCCTAAGCTCGTACTAATCTTGTGTGCGCGCGCACTACTAGCTACTCAAGTCGCCGTCTCGCGGATCCACTACGCCTTCCGACTTCTCTTTCTGACTTATGCAACTCCGCTCTAAAAAGCTTATGCTTCTTCACCCCCTTAATCCTTACTTTTTCTCAAGTCTCATGGATCTTAAAGTCTGCTCCTTTGCAACACCTTATGAATTGCACGAGGCAGACTCGGGTTCCCCTCCCCATATCTATTCTGTGGGGGTCATATAAACCGATTCTCTGGTCGCACGTGCACGAGTTCATTAAGTTGTGCTTTATTTCAATCATAAAATGTCTGCTTTTTGTGCTTATTGTGGTGACCGCCATCGCAACACCGCTCACTCTCATTTCTCAATCTCTCTCATCTCGGTCCTACATGTCGTTATACTACAACTGTCTCTCTCGTCCCACATATACTCTACCTCCGAGTTATGTTTTGAGACAGGGAGCGTCGCACTGATTACTTATGTTATCGGATTCGACAGAGGAGTTAATGCGTAACCTGAGATTGACATTGACAAGTCTCATCAGTTGTATACGATACGAGTGTGGCTTAGAAATTGCTGTATGTAACTACATACAAGGTGAAGTCTGCACTCATTATGCAAGCTCTGGTAATACAGACCAGGACTGACTGATCGACAACGATTACATACATGGGAGGGTTTTGATAACATTAGGTTGAAGAGTTACAGACAATTGCACATCTACACAAGCAATAGCTGTTCAGTAGCCTACAAAGTATGTAAAGGCAAGAGGGACAGGATAGCCAAAGGGAGTGTAAGTAGAAGCACCAGCCTAACTCCTAGTCGGGTCCTCGATATAGTTGTTTGTAAAGCGACACCTCTAATTGCCTAAGTTTTCGCCAAGCAATGAACTCAAGACGTTGACAAGAAGCACAACAAGAGCTACGGAGAACCAGGCTAGGAGTCAGCAAGGACAGTCACAAACAAATATGGGGAATGCTAGGAGTTGGCAAGACACAACATCAATGGACCAGCAGGTCTGAGAGAGGGACACCAGATGGACAGTAGGAGTTGGCAAGACGGCTCAACAAGATCTTTGGACCACAGTGCTAGGAGTTGGGAAGACAGCAGCAAACAGATCTTGGGGACACAGACCTAGGGAGTTGGACAGACGCAACAAGTAACAGACTGGAACCTAGGCTAGGAGTTGGGCAAGACGGCAACAAAGACTGGAACCAAGCAGAGTCTCTGCCAACGCACAACAGACTGCTAACGCTAGGATGTTGGCAAGACGGCACAAACAGATCTGTGGAACCCAGCCCTGCGTGGCAGTTTTGGCTAAGCACGGCACAACTCAGTCAACGCAGCGAGTTCTGGCAAGGGCACTACAGTCTGGACCCAGTGCTAGCGAGTCAAGACCAGCACCAACAGATTCTGAACCCAGCCTAGAGAGTTTGGCAAGACGGCAAAAAGCAGACATCTGGAACCGAACCTAGGAGTTTGGAAGACGGCAACAAACAGAGTTTGGAACCAGGCCCTTTTGCCAAATAAAATATGTTTTTTTGTTATTTCTTCCTCACCGGTTTTTTTCCCAGTTTTTCCAGTTGGAGCAGTGGAGTGTTGATGTGCAGTCCATGTCGTTCTTCCTCGGGTCAGGTATCCTACTCTTCATTGCGGTCATCTATGTTCACATTCAGGTTTCCATTAACACGTCTAGCCTCTTTGCATCCCTTTTGTGTACAGACTGTTTTCTTTCCTAAATCCCTAAGCTGAATATTGTTTAGTAAGGTCAGTGGTGTTACAAATTATCTATAAAAAGACCCAGCTTTGATAATCCATTCTGTGAACCACAGGCTCTCTTATTCTCTCCTTCCGAATTTTCCCTACTCAAGTATGAGTCAATACAAGTACATACAATAATATCATCCTCAACCACAGTAAAGGGTTCTATTCTTTTTTATGTTATATAACGATTCTCTATGTGGCATTCCACTGACATGGGTTACATAGCTGTCCTAGAACATTGAGCCATACCATATACACGTGTAAGGTCACTGTTAGTGTTAATGAAGCCATTGCAAGGAATGAAATCAACTTTCCATCATTGGATTGGTAGGGGAAAAGCTTGGTGATTCTTGACTTTGATCGTCAGCATCTCCGGCTCTAGTTGGCATATGTTGATAAAAACGTGGTGCAATGCAGATCTCAAGTGAGACTATGAGCTGATTGGGTTCTGAAATCACAGGAAGTTGGGGCAGTGTCTGGTAAGTCAAAGGGAGAATGTACAGTGTGAGAACGGAGCTACAGTGTCGGGTAATAGTCGTGGAGTGGAATATCTAGACTGCGAATGGCAGTTAGTCAAATCACATGCCACACATGAGTTTCTAGAGGTGCATATGAGGATATCTGTCACGGAGTACACTATATGAGGCTCAGCTTGGATTCCACCAAGCGTATCGAGTTCATAATTAGGTATGAGTCTTTCTCGTGCCCCTCGAGGAACGGCCTCTCACGGCCTCGAACTATATTTGTCCTAGAATGTTAAACCTGCCATCAGCTACTGACATAATTTTGGATGAGTTTCTAGCTTTCATAAGAGGAAACATGGTTACAGGAGCACCACCAGCTAACTCTTCATATATCACACATCAGGTACATTAAGTTAATCGCACTCAACATGCATCGGAGAGTTGGCGCTACTACAATTCTTTGACAGAGGACTGAGAGCCTCACTCAGGAGTAGACTGATCTCTCTGTCTGTCTGGACCGGCGGCAGAACAAGTGGAGCGGTAACAGAAGAAAGTTAGAAAGAGTAAGCCAAAGGTCGCTAAGGAGTTATGAGACAAAGAGGCGTTATATAACAGCTTCGTAAAGCCTACATGCCCAAGCCAATATACAGGAAAAATCGTACTCTGGAACCCGTAATGACGAATGGATCAACACAGATGCGACTAATTTTGTCATGTGCCCTTGCACCTCACCACAGCCCCTCCCCCATTTACATGGTTTTACTCTACCGGCTGCCATCACTTAACTCCTCCGTGTTGTGGGTTCTACTGTGAAATGATAAATATGCTCCTTAGAATTCGGGGACTGTCAAGACTGTATCATCATGAGTAGCACACATTCGATAATACCAATACAATCAACATGAATGACTACAAATCGACATGGGAGAAACATACCACTCCCCATCCCCTTGAAGTTAATGAATTAATGCTTGTAATTCATATCGTTACAATACCGGGGATTTGCCCCATTGAATAAGAAAAAATGTAAATCCATTACGATGTGTATCAGTAGGTTCGCAAAAGTTGTAGGCCTGCGTAGCGTTAACTGGAGGGGAACCACTCCTCGTTATATGATAGTCTCCGGCTAATTTGTTATTTATTACTGGCAGGCCTACCCGCTTTCAGTATTATTAATATATGTGTGATTTACCTTTGTATATTTCTTATTTCCTTTTACATATATTTAATTGTCAAAAGCTGAATTGTAGGTTTAGGGGTCGGTAAAGTAAGCATTTCATGTAACGTCTACACACCTGTCTTGTATTTTTTCGGTAACGAGCACATTGAACATCATTATAAGCAATTAATTAGAATCTTGAACTCTCACGATTAAATTGCCAGGGTTACCTACAATCTTGGTCATAGGATTCCACGTGATTTCCTCTATGCTAGGCGATGTTTATGTCATTGCTTCTCCTCTTCCAAACCCGAAGGGAGACTCCAAGGTGTCCTAGGGCAGTAGAGCCTGGGAGTTATTTGTGTGCGGAGGACAAAAGTTCGACTCTGGTGTTAATTTGTAGAAGCCACTGATCCCTAATTCCGTCTGACCAAGAAAAATCCATAATAAGGAAAATCGTCAGCAATGACACTCTGAAATGTAGGAAGCGGAAAAAACACTGGCTTTCTAGTCGAATAAGTCAGAAAACGGTACAGTCGCCACGGATGCGATGCACAGCGAGAACACATACTACAGACCAAGATCCACGGCAAATCGTAGACTATCGAGAGGACGACAAACCCAAAGGCCTGCCGTTGGATACAAGATCTCATATGGGCACTCTGTACTCCACAACTAGCTGTGCATATGAGGGACAGTCCACGCACACTAAGGAGTGGTGAAGCAACAAATCATTGTTCTGGCGCCTCCTCGGATTGGGAATCCACTGACGTCCGTACCATAGGCCCGATATATTAGTACAAACAAAGGAAAAATTAGAAGGTATATCTAACTGGGACTTGCCTAAGTTTAAATCAATTATTAGGAGTAAGAAGGCTAGTCACATCCGATATTCAGCGGTCGTTAATCCGGAGGAAATGTTTGTCGAACAGATTGACTATCCCTCAGCAGCCAACTAGTTCGTAAGAGTGGAATTAATTTGAGTACAAGTGGATTCCTCATCCCTGTTCAACTTTGGAGGAAACACAATAGCGCTCTCACCACACTGTAATTGATCTTAATTTATCCATAATAATGATTTAAGGGAAAGCGAGTGGGATGAAAAAGAAAACCCGACCATGTGGTGACGGTCTCCCACAACAGAAGGTGCCAGGTTATAATATGTAAGGGTACATTAACTGTCCAGAGACGGACAAGTAACAGGGCTTAAATAGAATAGACCAGAAGGAGAAGACAAGGGAAACAGTTCCCCAATTTTATTCCCCATCACACCCAAAACATGTGCCACACAGCAAAAACTGATAAAACAAGGGCGAACGAAACACAAGCGTGAGGGGGAAGTAGAGTGGTACGACCTGCTCACAAGACTCTTCCCAGCCGCTGGAGCCGAGGGCGCGCAGGGCTCCGCCAAACATTTACTGCATCCTGCACCATCATTACGCACACTGCCTTCCCCCGTCAAGCTCATCAGCATATATTTGGACTCACCTGGACTTAATCATCTGTTTATTACCTCCCCAACTCTGTTCCCCGTTGCTGCACTGATTGTCGTTTGTCATTGTGTGTCCGTGTGCTGACGCTGTTTCTGCTTCTTGGCTCTTTTGTCTGTTCCTGATAAAGTCAAGTCCCCGTACCTGCTCTCGTGCCGGCATCGGTCCTTCCAGATAGTGTTAGTGTTGTAGTGGTTGTTGGTCAAAGACACACTAGACACCAGTCAGGGAGTCCAGAAGAAAGATTGTCCATGTGGAAATGGTGCAGATGTGGTGTGAGGTGGAGGACAGAAGTTTCTAGAGTTGTCTCAACTGCCTTCCTGGAGACAACTAAAGAGTTCAGGAGCAGACTGGGGTCTCCAACCCAGACGGGCCACTGATTGACTGACCGGTCAGCTGACTCTGTTCCCTGCAACCTGGTCCTTAACACATAGGTGTGAAGTGTCCCTTTGCAACAGGACATAAAGACTCGGCTGAGTCGGGAGATTGGTAGCCTACCTCAGCTGTTAGAAGTCACAAAGTTCATCTCTAAGTCCCAGGGCCAGAGAGAGGGTTTGAGAGAGGGTTCTGAGTAGTACTCATGGACAACTGTAAGGGTTTTTCTACAGAGGGCCTGTAGCATTTTGCGTCACACCTCTCTCCATTTATACACAAGGGAAGTTTGAGGACAGAGGAATACAAAGTGGTGCTCTCCACCGTTAACAGAGCAAATGTCCAGCAATCTGGTAAACTTCCTGGGATATGTTTTGGGATAGATAAGGAGCACACGGTCACACGTAAACCACCTGCAAACACACAGCAAGCAGTGTTGCCCCGGACAAAGCAGGGTTGGGCCAGAGCATCAGTCATTTCCTTGAGAGGTGCAGTGTGYGAAAGATTGATCCAAATGATAGATCACTAACCAGACTGTTATTGTGCTATCTGCCTGGTCTTCTCCCCCATTGGTTCTGATGGAGATACATTCTGTAGTATTATAGAGCTGTGAACATGAGACCTATGCGATACAGGCTCCCAATGGAGGTTGTGCAGATCCTGATGCAGAGTAACTGACCAGTGGTCAGAAAATCACCACAGACATGTATTCCAATGGAATCTGGTTTCCATATGTTTGATGTGTTTGGTAGCATTCCATTATTCGATTCCGACCATAACATTGAGCCTGTCCTCCTATAGCTCCTCCCACCAGCCTCCATTGGACTATATGTCTGTGGTGATTTTCTGACCACTGGTCAGTTACTATCTACAGATCTGCTATCTTATAGTGTATTTAAGGTTTAAAAAGGTTTTTAAAGTTTTAATTGCCACTTTAAAATGTCAGACATGTATCAACCACTACAGAAATGTACATTAATTATAATCCACACAATAATTTGCATTTCTCAGTAGCTGCGGGGTCAAATTAAGATCCTACATCTGTATCATAAGGATCTATATGCAGGGCAGAGGCGTTCTGCTGGAAACAAGCAGACATGTGGTCATCATTATTCCAGTCTTGTCAATGCGGAAGTGTAGGAGTAGACACTGTCACCATCTAAACAGATGAATAACCCAGTGATGCCGCACACTGCAGTCTAAAACCTGGTGAGGAGCATGAATATGCATAGTAGCCACAGGMGTTAGCATGGAGTGTGTGTTTCACGACCATCTGTTGTCTACGTCTGCTGTGAACCTCTCACTTATCACTTAATACCACTATCAACAAGGCAGGTCCTACAGGCCCTAGTTTTGTCGCACCTTGACTACTGTTCAGTCGTGTGGTCAGGTGCCACAAAAAAGGACTTAGGAAAATTGCAATTGGCTAAGAACAGGGCAGCACGGCTGGCCCTTGGATGTACACAGAGCTAATTTTAATAATATGCATGTCAATCTCTCCTGGCTGAAAGTGGAGGAGAGATTGACTTCATCACTACTTTTATTTATGAGCGGTATTGACATGTTGAATGCATCGAGCTGTCTGTTTGAATTACTGGCACACAGCTCGGACACCCATGCATACCCCACAAGACATGCCACAAGAGGTCTCTTCACAGTCCCCAAGTCCAGAACAGAATCTGGGAGGCACACAGTACTACATAGAGCCATGACTACATGGAACTCTATTCCACATCAAGTAACTGACACAAGCAGTAAAATTAGATTTAAAAAACAGATTAAAAAAAAAACGTATGGAACAGCGAGGACTGTGACACACGCACACACACACAATCTGTGAATGTATTGTAATGTTTTAAAATGGTATTGCCTTAATTTTGCTGGACCCCAGGAAGAGTATATCCATAATAAATAGAAATACGATTTACAAGGTATTGTGGAAGTGACAGGAGATCACATTCAGAACTAGTGTAAATTTACTACAATCCTCTCTGTGAATCATGTTCAGAGCAAGTGTAAATATACTACCACCCTCTCTGTGAATCATGTTCAGAGCTAGTGTAAATATACTACCATCTTCTCTGTGAATCATGTTCAGAGCTAGTGTAAATATACTACCATCTTCTCTGTGAATCATGTTCAGAGCTAGTGTAAATATACTACCATCCTCTCTGTGGATCATGTTCAGAGCTAGTGTAAATATACTACCATCCTCTCTGTGGATCATGTTCAGAGCTAGTGTAAATATACTACCATCCTCTCTGTGAATCATGGTCAGATCAATGTCAGAGCTAGGTAAATATACTACCATTCCTTCTGGATCATGGTCAGAGCTAGTGTAAAATTCCATACCACACCCTCTTGTGAATCATGCAGAGCTAGTGTAAATATACTACATCCTCTCTGTGATTCATGGCAGAGCTAGTGTAAATATACTACCAATCCTCTCGTGTAATCATGGTCAGAGCTAGTGTAAAATACTCATCTCTCGATCAGTTAAGATAGTTAAATTATACTACCATCCCTCTGTATCATGGTCAGAACTAGTGTAAATATACTTACTGCTCTCTGTGAATCATGGTCAGAGAACTAGTGTAAATATACTATCCATCTCTCTGTGAATCATGGTCAGAACTAGTGTAAATAACTACTCCTCTCTATATGTCATGGTCAGATAGTGTAAATATACTACCATCCTCTCTGTGATCATGGTCAGACTAGTGTAAATATACTACCATCTCTCTAATCATGGTCAGAACTAGTGTAAATATACTACCATCCTCTCTGATGACAGGTCAGACTAGTGTAATATATACCATCCTCTCTGATGATCATGGTCAAACTAGTGTAAATATTACCATCCTCTCTTGGATCATGGTCAGACAGTGTAATATACTACCATCCCTCTCTGATGATCATGGTCAGACTAGTGTAAATATACTACCATCTCTCTACATGATCATGTCAGACACAGTGTAAATATACTTACCATCCTCTCTGTGGATCATGGTCAGAACTAGTGTAAATATACTACCATCCTCTCTGATGATCATGGTCAGAACTAGTGTAAACTATACTACCATCCTCTCTGATGATCATGGTCAGACTAGTGTAAATATACTACCATCCTTCTATGATCATGGTCAGAACTAGTGTATACACTATATCACTACCATCCTCTCTGTGATCATGGTCAGAACGTAGTGTAAATATACTACATCCTCTCTATCATCAATGTTGCAGACTACGAGTAGCGTAAATATACTACCATCCTCTCTAGCATGCCATCCTCTATGTGTCAGAATAGCGTGTAAAATACTACCACCTTCTGATGATCATGTCAGAACTAGTGTAAATATACTACCATCCTCTCTGTGTGGATCATGGTCAGAGTATTGTAAATATTATCTACATCCATCTTCTGAGATCATGTCAGAGCTAGTGTAAACTATACTACTCCTCTTGATATCATGTAACTAGTGTAAATATACTACTGTCCTTTCGGTTGAGAATGGAGGCAGCGCATGATATTTTTTTTCTCACCTTTGCACCTCAGTAATTGGCTCTTTGTCAACCTTACCTTCCTTGAGTCAAGTGTCATCCTCGCCTTACAACCTCGCACTATCTGATCAAGAGGCTGAGGATGTCCTAAAATGGATGCCACATCATAGTAGTGCTGTCTTTGTTTCCTACCATGCTTCCTGTGTGTATGTGGTCTGGATTACCTGTAAGGCTGGCGAAAGATATGGAAAAAATTACCTGAGAAGTCTGTACGGTGCACTTTCTGAACTCTAAGCCATCCCTCTGAGGACAGACGAAAAATACATGTCAGACTGGAGGCAGACTGGAGGCAAAAATCCTCCAGTTGAATCCTCTCTGGAATGAAACAAGACGTGTTTGTGAATCCTCTGGAGATGAAATAGAAGGTGTTTGTGTGAATCCTCTGGAATGAAATAGACGTGTGTGTGAATCCTCTGGAATGAATAGAAGGTGTTGTGTGAATCCCTTGGAATGAAATAGAACGTTTTGTGTGAATCCTCTGGAATGAAATAGAAGTGTTGTGTGAATCCCTCTGGAATAAATAGACGTGTTGTGTGAATCTCTGGAATGAAATAGAAGGTGTTGTGTGAATCCTCTGGAATGAAATAGAAGTGTTGTGTGAATCCTCTGGAATGAAATAAACTGTTGTGTGAATCCCTCTGAATAAATACGGGTTGTGGAATCCCTCTGGAATGAATAGAGTGTTGTTGAATCCTCTGAATGAATAGAAGTGTTGTGTGAATCCTCTGGAATGAAATAGAAGGTGTTGTGTGAATCCTCTGAATGAAATAGAAGGTGTTGTCTGAATCTCTGGAATGAAATCAGGTTCTGTGAATCCTGTAAATAGAAGTGTTTTGTGAACCCTCTGGAATGAAATAGAAGGTGTTGTGTGAATCTCTGGAATGAATAGAGAAGGTTTTGTGTGAATCTGGAATGAAATAGAGGTTTGTGTGAATCCCTCTGGAATGAAATAGAGGTGTTGTGTGAATCCTCTGGAATGAAATAGACAGGTGTTGTGTGAATCCTCTGGAATGAAATAGAAGTGTTGTGTGTAATCCCTCTGGAATGAATAGAGTTTGTGAATCCTCATGGAATGAAAGAGAGGTGTTGTGTGAATCCTCTGGAATAAATAGAGGTGTTGTGTGAATCCTCGGATTTGAAAAGACTTTGTGTCGAATTGTAATGAAATAGACGTTTGTGTGAATCCTCTGTCCGATAGTTTACGAAAACTTGACACTGTGTTATGTGAAATAATAGACAGTAGTTCATGTGAATGCCTAATTTCCAGCAATTCTCCAAGAATGAATCTAATGCATCGAAAGTAGTTAGGACAGCAATTGTTAACTAACTGCAAATAATTTTAGCTGACTAGCTTAATCATCTTGGCTAACTGTTGGGCAAAACCATTCACTTTTTACCATAATTAGCCACTGTGATGCAATTTGCTCGCAAACCCAACTCTCTCCAAAACAGAAAGGTGTCTATAGTCATTTTTTCTTTTTGACATTCTATTATGTCTCCACTTTCCATGCGTATTGGTTGGTTTGCACCCACAGATTTTGAAAATGTGGCAGTTCCTGTAATGCTATCAGTGTCCACTGACAAAATGTATCCATCCCTGTTGTTACATGCTCCAACAAGGTCACACAATTGTCTTTGGTTAGTAATCTTCATGGTATCAAAAGCAGACAAATTAAAGAAGACACCTGACCACGTCAGATATGAGTTGAAATGTGTTTAAGTTTGTGTTTACATCCAATATTACACTTTATATTAGAACACGAGAAGATGAAATGCCTTTTTAGTTTTTTTGGGACACTGGTGTAGAAGGAAATGAACATTTACAGGAAGCAGAAAAGACATATTTATCTGGCTATTTATTTGACATGATAACAACCAACATTCACATCTTTCCCATGAGTCTTGATCTTGTCATGAAAATGTCTTTACTTGGACTGACCAGTTGGAATTGTACATGACGTCTTGATTTGTCATGGAAATGTCTTTACTTGACTGACCAGTTAGAATCTGGTTACATGATGTCTTGATCTCTGTCATGGGAAATGTTTTACTTGGACTGACCAGTTGGAATTGGTTACATGACGTTCTTGATTTGTAATGAAGACATGTCTTTACTTGGACTGACCAGTTGGAATCTGTGCATGAGTTTATCTGTCATGGAAAGTCTTTACTTGACTGACCAGTTGGAATTGGTTACATCGATGTCTTAGATCTTGTCCATGGAACAGTCTTACTTGGACTGACAGTTGGAATACTGGTTACATGAGTCTGATCTCTTGTCATGGAACATGTCTTTACTTGACTGACCAGTGGAATCTGGTTACATGACGTCTTATTTGTCATGGAAATGCTTTACTTGGACTGACCAGTTGGAATCTGGTTACATGATCGTTGATTGTCAGGAAAATGTTTTACTTGACTGACCAGTTGAATCTGGTACATGACGTCTTGATCTTGTCATGAAGAATGTCTTACTTGGACTGACCAGACTGGATCTCTTACATGACGTCATTGAATCTTGTCATGAAATGTCTTTACTTGGACTGACCAGTTTGGAACTCTGTTACATAACGCTTGATCTTGTCATGGAAATGTCTTATGGACTGACCAGTCTGGAATCTGGTTACATGACGTCTTTGATCTTGTATGGAAATGTCTTTACTTGGACTGACCATTGGAATCGGTTACATGATGTCTTGATCTTGTCAATGAAAATGTCTTTACTTGGACTGACATTGGAATCTGGTTACATGATCTTGATCTTGTCATGGAAATGTTTTTATTGGACTGGACCAGCTGAATCTGGTTACATACTCTTGAGTCTTGTCGTGGAAAATGTCTTACTTTGGACTGACCAGACTCGAATCTGTTACATGACGTCTTGATCTTGTCATGAACATGTCTTTACTTGGACTGACCAGCTGAATCTGGTTACATACGTCCTTTGATCTTTCATGGAATCATCTTTACTTGACTGACCAGTTGGAATCTGGTTCATGACGTCTTGATCTTGTCATGAAACATGTCTTTACTTGGACTGACCAGTTAGAATCTGGTTACATGGTCTATATCTTATCTGAAACTTCTTTACATGGAACTGACCATTGTTGACATGACGTCTTATTTATGAACATGTCTTACTTGGACCAGTGAATCTGGTTACATGATGTCTTGATCTTGTCATGGAAATGTCTTACTTGGTGACCAGTTGAATCTGTTACATGATGTTTGAGATCTTGTATGGAACATGTTTTACTTGGACTGACACCGTTGGAATCTGGTTACATGACGTCTTGATCTGTTCATGGAAAATGTCTTTACTTGGACTGACCAGTTGGAATCTGGTTACAAGTCTTTGATCTTGTCATAAAATGTCTTTACTTGGACTTGACCAGTGTGGAATCTGGTTACATGACGTCTTGATCTTGTCATGGAAATGTCTTACTTGGACTGACCAGTTGGAATTCTTGGTTAATGACGTCTTGATCTTTGTCATGGAAATGTCTTTACTTGGCTGACCAGTTGGATCTGGTTAATGATTCTTGATCTTGTCATGGAACATGTTTTACTTGACTGACAGTTGGAATCGTTACATATGCTTATCTTGCATGGAAATGTCTTTACTTGGACTGACCATTGGAATCTGGTTACATTACGTCTTGATTTGTCAGGAAAATGTCTTTACTTGGACTGACAAGCTTGAATCGTACAATGACGTCTTGATCTTGTCATGGAATGTCTTTACTTGACGACAGTTGGAATCTGGTTACATGACGTCTTGATCTGTCATGGAACATGTCTTTACTTGGACTGACACATTGGAATCTGGTTACATGATGTCTTGATCTTGTCATGGAAATGTTTTACTTGGACTGACCAGTTGAATTGGTTACATGATCTTGATCTTGCATGAAATGTCTTTACTTGGATGACACAGTTGGAATCTGTTACATGATGTTTGATCTGTCATGGAAATGTCTTTACTTGGACTGACCAGTGAATCTGTTAATGATGTCTTATATATGTCATGGACATGTTTTACTTGGACTGACCATTGGAATCTGGTTACATGACGTCTTGATCTTCTCATGGCAACATGTCTTTACTTGGACTGACCGTTGGAATCTGGTTACATGACGTCTTGATCTTGTCATGGAAATGTCTTTACTTGGACTGACCACTGGAATCTGGTTACATGACGTCTTGATCTTGTCATGGAATGTCTTACTTGGCTGACAGTGGATCTGTTCATACGTCTGATCTGTCATGGAATGTCGTTACTTGGACTGACAGTGGAATCTGGTTACATGATGTCTTGATCTTGTCATGGAACATGTCTTTACTTGACTGACCAGTTGGAATCTGGTTACATGAGTCTTGATCTTGTCATGAAAATGTCTTTACTTGGACTGACCATTTGGAATCTGGTTACATGACGTCTTGATCTTGTCATGGAACATTCTTTTACTTGGACTGACCATTGTGAATCTGGTTACATGACGTTTGATTTGTTCATGGAACATGTCTTTACTTGGACTGACCAGTTGATTTCTGGGTTACATGACGCTCTTGCTCTGTCTGGAACATGTCTTACTTGACTGACAGTTGGAAATCTTTACATGAGTCTTGATCTTTCATGAACATTTCTTTACTTGGAACTTGACCAGCTGGAATCTGGTTACATGATGTCTTGATCTTGTCATGAACATGTCTTTACTTGGAACTGACCAGTTGGAATTGGTTACATGAGTGCTGATCTTTCATGGAAATGTCTTACTTGGACTGACCAGTTGGAATCTGGTTACATGTCGTCTTTGATCTGCATAAACATGTGCTTACTTGACTGACCAGTGAATCTGTTACATGACGTCTTGATCCTTGTCATGAAAATTCCTTACTTGACTGACCAGTCTGGAATCTGACATGACGTACTTATCTTCATGG
>NW_019946010.1:0-9246 GCF_002910315.2 Salvelinus sp. IW2-2015
GGGGATGGGGAGTTCTGGTGGAGGGGGTCCAGCTCAGTGCCTCTCCTCAGCAGCTCAGTGATTTCCTGTTCCAGCTCTTCAATGAGCCCTTCAGCCRGCCTCTCAGCTGCTTTCTGCTTCTCCTCAACCTCCTCAATAACCTCACCCTGACTTCTCTCAATGGAGCGCACCAGAGCAGTGAASACCTCCACACTTCCTGCTATCTCTCTCTCTGCATCTCTCTGGCTGAGCTCTACTYKYTATTTGATGTCCTTAACCTTCTGCAGTCGCTCCTGGATCATCTGCTGCACTTGTGCTCCTTCTCCAGGCTTGGAAGAGGACTRCTCTCTGTCTGTGACCTTCATCCTCTTAAAATGATCTGCAACWTCTCTGAGTYTTGTGTTGGTTTTTAGGTCAGGTCTTCTGTTGAATGTGTCCTTACACAGTGGACACTGGCACAGGACAGTGCTGTTCCAGTATTCCCTGATACAGGCCTTGCAGAAGTTGTGTCCACATGGAATAGAGACTGGCTCAGTGAACACATCCAGACAGATAGAGCACAGGAACTGCTCTTCAGACAGGACATTGCTGGAGGTGGACATTTCTGAAACCRAATAGAAGACCACAGAGTTAGAKATGTAGCTGTCTTCATTTTAGAYTYTTTTACTGCCCCCTGCTGTACTGGAGTGTTTGTTCAGGAACATGATTTATTGGTTGATCCCTTCCACTGGCTTGGATGGAATTCTGTGATCCCTCCCTTACCCAGAACAAGTCCCACCCACTAGACTACTTTAGTTTGCCATTCTGTAATAAAAGGGCAGCCACAGAGTTAGATATATCCTGTTAGAGGTCATAGCAAAATATTGATTTATACCTTAATAGACATATATACCCAATTATGAGAGGGCCATAAACAAGAACTAATAATGCTGCATATGGTTAAAATCTCACCTTCCTGGTAAAAKATGTTATAAGTTGCTGAGGTTTAGTCACTCACTTTTGAGGACACAAGCTCAAGTACATAGTAGAACTATGATGCCAACATTTTTTTTAATTTTTTTAATTTATCCTTTATTTAACTAGTTAATCAGTTAAGATCAAATTCTTATTTAGAATGACGGCCTACCCCGGCCTAACCCGGACGACGCTGAGCCCATTGTGCTCCGTCCTATTGGACTCCCGATCACAGCTGGTTGTGATACAGCCCGGGATTGAACCAGGGTCTGTAGTGACACCTCTAGCACTGAGATGCAGTGCCTTTTAGAGCGCTGCGCCACTCGGGAGCCCTGTGTGGGTAGGCAGACCAGGTAAATATCATGTGATGTAGCTCCTATTCAACAAAAGTGGTTGAATGGGGCCTGAAATGACTGATATGCCTTCTAAATATAGTAATAATTAAATGATCTATTGACTAACTATATGATTWCACCTTCCTTATAACTGTAAAATAATATATTTTGTGAAAYTACAATATGGCACCATTTCATAGAACTGATGATYMTGAAMGGTCTTCCCTGCTGGCTCTGAGCAATGCACAGATSCCATTCAAATGCCTGCCGACTTGTTGCKACTTCCGCTTTAAGTACAAAGTGATGTTTGTCCYTCTGTGACCAAGAGAAAGTGGTCTTYTTTCAGTTCTACAAAATGCTTTTGTATTTGTTCATGTTGGCTGGTCTAACTCTGTGTGAACATCACAGCGTTTGGGGCTGTGACCTACTGAGCCAGAGGAAATCAGTCCTTTGTTTGAATAGGTCTATCACTCCTTCAGCTGTTGAGTGGAACGGGACAACCTTAAAGCTTTTTTGTAAATCCTTCCGTTTGTTTCTAAAACCCTCCCACAGACACATCTACAAGCTAAAAACACATTCAGGACCAATCCAAAACCCAAGTAAGTCCCTGATGTCAGGACTTGTCTCAGCAGGTTTTAGAGGGTGCATGTGGAACCTCCTATCTTTGGCATTGGGCAGTGCCAGCTCCATTTTAAAGTAGTTGCGTACATTTTCTTCTTTCCTGTTTTGAGGGGTTGTTAGAGCCAACATTGGTGATTACTGCCACCCTTCCACGCTTGAGTGTCTGCTCAGTAGTGTCTGATAACTCCATCCAGATCAGTTGAAGATCTGATCTCTCCCTACCCACAGCAAGTCCCACTCCGTTGACTACTCTAAAATGTTTGCATGCTATCTATCACAACATTTTACCAAGTGCCAAACCTTTTCTCCACTCTGTGGTGGAACCGAATATTCTTATAGCTCACCTTAGTAGTTCATAACCTTGTGGCACCAGACTGATTGCTACGTTCAGCATTCTGTTTTACTGCACGTATAACTCTGGGATTTCTCAACAGAAGGGCTTTTGGAATTAGAAAAAAATGGCTGGTCCAATCAGCTTCCTCTTTAAAAACAAGGGTGTATTTGGGACGAAAACCCACGCAACCAAATAGTGTGCTTGAATTAGGCCGCCCTCTGATTGAACGGAACGTGTGATCCAATCGCTGACAAGTAGTTTTGAATAATACCTGCCATTACAGACATGTACTCAAACGGTTTAAGTTAGGAGGTATGCCACATGCCAGACTGATACGTGAAGGGTGTCAAAATAAAAATCTTCCCAGCGTGAAATAGTTCCAATCCTTCTGATTGTGACGTCATGTTGTCAAATATATCACAGCGTGAAAATGTTCCCAGTTCAATAATTGCGCGTGCGTCTCTTTGTGTGGATGGCTGAGCTCTCCGGGTGTCTCTTACTACGTACATGAAGGGAAACGGACTGGTGAACTCAGCCTTCAGGCGTCTTTACAATGTGAATTGTCATACTATGGGTAGAGCCAAGCACAAAGTCTGTGTGTGCAAAGAAATGGAATTTCACTCCTTCTAAACAACATACTTTTTTTATAGAAAAGGTTGCCATTTACAGGGTACCACTGGTGCTCCCAATTTAAAAAAAGTTAGGAGCACAGCATAACATTTAGGAGCACCAGAGAAGATTAGTTTAAAATCTATTGAGATATAGCCTGTATGTGTGTGTGTATATATATATATATATATTTACTATTGCGATACTATTGCAACAACACATCATCAGTAGGGTAAAAACTAACCTGTCTCACGACGGGTCTTATATATAATATATATATATATATATAACAGGCTATATCTCCTAGCTACTTCTGAAGCACTCGTTGTGCTCTAAACTAATATGTAACCTGTAAAGACCTTTGTTTATTACAAAAACCTAAAATGTTGATACAAATACCTCTCATTGAATTACAAAGGCATTTGTGGAATATTTGGTTTTTACATTACATTTAAAGCACTATTTTCCTATTGATGCATATAACATTGAAAATTGGACACCGTCTCTTTTAGAAAGTTGTGATGACAACATGCAAGAGATCAGTCTTTGATTCGTTGATCTCCTGAAGAAGGCTAATCCTTTTCCTTTCTTTCTGTACCCCACATGTATATACTAGTAAAGTTACCAGGTTGTTAGCTAGAAAACTGAACAAATGTTAACGACCCGCGACATGGTTTAATGAATATAAAATGTGTCTTCAGTCCTCATAGGAACATGTTGCTCCGGTAATATGGGTTAAACAGGTCTAGAAACAAGCTGGTTCAGCTGTAGGTATGGTGCATCATGATCATTTCTCATTAGGGCACTCGGAAGCAGCAGTACAGCGAAGCCTGATCATTACAGTAATTATGATCTGGGTAATTGTTTTTGTGTGGGGGGGTGGGGTGGGGGGGCACTGGTAATGCAAACCAATATGGTTGGACTCTAGAGCCCTGGTTGGCATAGAGTCAAGTCTACAAAACCTTGTGGATGTTATTCATAACGGATTCTAGTTTTGGGAACAGAAATTGTATAGAGATCGTATTTTCATCTATGAAAACATTTAGCTGAATGTCAACCCATTTTCAGATATGGTAAGGAGATGAAGCCCCTAGTGGATGTGACGGCTTGTCCTCTAGTATTCAAATAGAGAATTTCAATAAGGCTTTCTCGTTCCAGGAATGACATTTTATGGTTACGGATGCACTACAGATGTGATAAGGAGAATGGTGATTGATCACATATAGAGTATATCCTCACATTTGTTATGGGCTTCTGTCCTGCACCATATTTGGTAAGAAGAGGAAGTCCAGTGATAAGGCAGAAAGAGAAGCAAAATGATGGATGAAACGTCCCATCTGTATACAGGTTGAAAGGTTGTCAATGAGTCAAGTCTAAAAACTTAGTGGACCTTTTTCATAACAAGTTTTGGGAAACAGAAAATTGTATGGAGATCTGTGAAAAAACATCAACCCACTTTCAGTTTCCTTCTGCCTTGCACTGGACTCCTCTTACCAAATATGGTCAGACAGGAAGCTCCTAGCAGGTGTTGTAAGACCTCTTTGTGATCACATATGATCAGTCAGCGTTTTACATGTCTGTGGAGCAACTGGAATAGCCTGTTTGAATTCACTATTTGAATACTACATTTATCTTTAGATGGTACATTAGTTCTACCGAAATGATATTGATTCAGTTTTCCAACAGACTGACCATGGCCTTTTAATACAGAGTGTAAGAGAAGATAATATACTTTCTATACTGAGGTGGTTGTCCCACCTAGCTATTCTAAGATGAAATCACTAACTGTAAGTCACTGGATAAGAGCGTCTGCTAAATGACTTAAATGTAAATGTATTCACATTTTGGATAAGTGACATTTAACATACTTGTAAAATTGTCAATTCACTAATTATTCCAGATTTTTTTTTAAACAAATATGAAGAAAAAAAGAACAGGTGAGAAACACAAAGCAGTGTGATTATGAAGTAAATAATCCAGGTTAAACCACTTACCTGGGGGGGGGGTTCCCTTTTTATCTTGACAGGTTGACTGTGTAGCTGTGTGTAGAACGATGAGGAGCAGGAGAGTTATGCACTTTATACTTACACTTTCACAATCCAATATGACCAGTCAATCAAAGTTTATTTGGCACGTGCACACAGTACAGTGAAACACTCGCTAACTCTTCTCAACAATGCAGTACAATATCATTCAAAAATAAAATGCCAAATYCAAAAGTCCKAAAAATAACAAGTAGTATGAGAAGTATGTACATACAGTATCTGTGATTTATCAAAATGGAGACTTTAATACAAGMWGTAATAAAAAGTAGAAGGAAAAACTAGTATGAGAAGTATTTATCTGTGATTTATGAAAATGGAACATTAATACAAGTAGTAAAGTGACTTGGCATAGCAGCTTCAGTAAACAGCAGTTGAAACCAGAGGAGCACTGCAGTAGCTTCTGTRTCCTAGTCTGCTGTGTTCTGTTGCTGRTGGTCTGCCCGTCATCTGTCCACCCAACCAGAGACGCTAGGGACACTGACACTGACTAGACATGACGTTGCAAATGTATTTTCCCTTCAATTTACAAGCTGAATTGCAATAAACATGATGCACACACAGTATTACATATAATTCTGTTTTATTTGATGGTTACCAGGTTGACCTAGTGTAAAGGGTCAGGCTGGGGTTGGAGGCCAGGGGTCAAGGTTGACCGTAATAAATAAAATGGGTTGGTATCTCTCTACCCAGGGCCAGCTAGCAGTGCTGCTGGGGTTGCGGTRCRGAGTCAGGTGRTGAACCCAAACAAACCACACATCCTAATCCCCCTAACCCTATCTAAAGTAGACACATGATTTCTCCTGCTTCTGCTCTCTCTGCTCTCTCTTTCTGTCCCTCTCTATCTCTCTTTCTCACTATCTTTTTTTTCTCTCCCTTTATACTCTCTATTGCTCTCTTGATTTTTAGGTATTTCTCTCCTAGGTTCTTCTCTCTCTGCTCAGCTGATTCCCCTCTTTTTTGCCATCTAACATCTCTTTCTCTCTCTCCTTGCTGTTCCCTTCCCTCTCCTCCGTTGTCTCTCTTCCTCCAGGTTATCTTTCCCTGGATCCCTCTTCCTACTCTCACCCTGGCTCCCGAGGTAAAGTGCTTCCCTTTCTCTCTCTGCATCTTTCTCCACGCGTGAGCGTGAGAGGGGAGGGCTTCAGTCCTCCAGTAGGCCCAGACAGTGCTCTCAAACCTGGATTAGACTAGGCTGAGTGGCCCCCTGGAGCTCTGGAGACTCTCTCTTGCTATACCGTAGGACAGCAGACACTCACAAACTAAGTCTACTGCCACTAGTGGGCTTGTCCTGGCATCTAGTAGTGTGTGGATGCATAGCTTGTAGTGTCTTAGGCTGTTTCACAGGAAAGATGGTGTGCTTGCATGGAGGCGCATGCATTAACATAGTCTGTGTCTTTGTGCATGAACGTGTTGCATATTTTGGTGTGTGTGTGTGTGTGTGTGTACAGTATACATGTATGTGTGTGTATTCTGGCGTGTTTTCTTGTTCCCCTGCTAAAATTAGATTCTCTCTCTCTCGTTCTCTCTCTCTCTCTCATTCTCTCTCTCTCTCTCTCTCTCGTTCTCGTTCTCTCTCTCTCTCGTTCTTTCTCTCTCGTTCCAGTCCTCAGTGCTGATAGGGTGGAGCAGATGACCAAGACCTACAATGACATTGAGGTTGTCACACATCTATTGGCTGAGGTGGGCTCTCATTGGTGCATTGTCTTTGACACATGGCGGTGATTAGTTGTCATTGATGATTGTGGCCGCGTGATTGGTGGACTAACTGTTGCATGTGTCATTGGTTGCAGCGGGACCGGGACTTGGAGCTGGCCGCTCGGATTGGTCAGTCTCTGCTTCAGAGGAACCACCTGCTCCAGGAACGCAATGAGTCTGTGGAGGAACAGCTAGCACAGGCCCTGGACCAGGTAACACACACACACTACTGTACACACACACACACACTACTGTACACACACACACACTACTGTACACACCACACCCCCTCTGACCCCCCCCCGTCCCAGGTGCACCAGCTACAACATGAGCTGGGGAAAAAGGATGAGTTGCTGCGGATGGTGGCCAGCGCTTCAGAGGAGAGTGAGACTGATTCCAGCTGCTCAACACCGCTGCACCCCCGCCAACCCCTAGCGCCAGCTGTGGCCCTCAGCCAGCTGGAGGCCCTGCAGGGGAAAATGTCTGATCTGGAAGAGGAGAACCTGGCCCTACGCTCTGAGGTATAGCTGACATGACACCCTATTTCCTAGAGTTCACTACTTTTGACCAGGACCCATTGGGTTAAGGTTAGGATAAACGGTAGGGTGATCTGATCCCAGATCTGTGGTCCGTGCCAATTCTACTTCGACTGTGCACTTTCTGCGGTCCAGGCTTTTTAACGCTTCATCGTGGGCCCCTCACACCTTACTCTAACCTCTGTACCTCTGGTCCGACCAGGCCCGTCATCTGATAGTTCCTAACACCTCACTGTAAACCCTGTGGTCCGACCAGGCCCGTCATCTGATAGTTCCTAACACCTCACTGTAAACCTGTGGTCCGACCAGGCCCGTCATCTGATAGTTCCTAACACCTCACTGTAAACCCTTGTGGTCCGACCAGGCCCGTCATCTGATAGTTCCTAACACCTCACTGTAAACCTGTGGTCCGACCAGGCCCGTCATCTGATAGTTCTAACACCTCACTGTAACCCTGTGGTCCGACCAGGCCCGTCATCTGATAGTTTCTAACACCTCACTGTAAACCCTGTGGTCCGACCAGGCCCGTCATCTGATAGTTCCCTAACACCTCACTGTAAACCTGTGGTCCGACCAGGCCCGTCATCTGATAGTTCCTAACACCTCACTGTAACCTGTGGTCCGACCAGGCCGTCATCTGATAGTTCCTAACACCTCACTGTAAACCCTGTGGTCCGACCAGGCCCGTCATCTGATAGTTCCTAACACTCACTGTAAACCCTGTGGTCCGACCAGGCCCGTCATCTGATAGTTCCTAACACCGCACTGTAAACTCTGTGGTCGAACCAGGCCCGTCATCTGATAGTTCCTAACACCGCACTGTAAACCCTGTGGTCCGACCAGGCCCGTCATCTGATAGTTCCTAACACCGCACTGTAAACCTGTGGTCCGACAGGTCTGTGGTCCGACCAGGCCCGTCATCTGAAGACTGAGACCTTCACCTACGAGGAGAAAGAACAACAGCTGGTCAGCGACTGTGTCAAGGAGCTACGTGAGTCACATGCACTCAAACGCACAATCTCACACACACGCACACACACACAAAAAAGGCATGAATCAGGTCAATTAACAAGTAATTAGGTTATTGATCTCTAAGGATTAAAGAGCTGTGTGGGTTGGTTCAGGCGAGTCCAACAGTCAGATGGTGAACCTGACAGAGGAGCTGTCCCATAAGAATGAAGAGGTGGTGAGACACCAGGAGGAGATTTCCCAGCTCCTCTCCCAGATAGTAGAGCTCCAACACCGCGTCAAAGAGGTGAGAGGAAGGGGAGGAAGAGCGCTGTTTGAAGTTGATGTTGTAGTAATAATTGTAGAGTAATAGTACTGATGAAGTGTGTTTCCAGCTGGCCCTGGAGAAAGAGGAGCTGAGGATTCACTTACAGGCCTCGAAAGATGCCCAGAGATCACTCACTGCAGAGGTGAGTTGTCTAGCGATGAACAGTTCAATGAACTCTCTGACTCCATAGAAGTGCCTTAAGGTGTGCCCTTTTCTGAACAACATTTCATAACTCTCCAACATCATTTGCACCACAGCTATATGTCAGASMAGAACTGCACCTGATAAGCAGCATGATATGGCCCAGAGTTGTAGTATTTCAAATATTATCTTGGGTTTGGTTTGTTATGTTGACACAAGCAGTGAATTTGTGTTCAAGGTTAAAAGCTGCATCAAGGTTTAAGTTAAGGTGTTTATTACTGATGAATGAGTATGTGTGGAATACGGTCATGGACAGTGGGTATTTAACTGTTGTGTAGCTGAACCAGCTAGCAGAGGGTTAACTATGTTGTTGTGTAGCTGAACCAGCTAGCAGAGGGTTAACTATGTTGTTGTGTAGCTGAACCAGCTAGCAGAGGGATAACTATGTTGTTGTGTAGCTGAACCAGCTAGCAGAGGGTTAACTATGTTGTGTTGTTGAATAGCTGAACCAGCGCTAGATTGTGCTGTAGCCTACTACCTAGGTCAATGTCCGACAGCCAACAACCGCTCAAAATCTAATAAGGTGTCACGGAAAGCAGATGAAACAAAATCGCCCATAAAAATATGGGTATCAACGCTATAACCCGAGTAAATCTCCGCAGTTGGAGGGCATTGACTCATTAACACGCGCATGTAGAACAGTTATCACTGGTTTCTCCCA
>NW_019946010.1:11436-47677 GCF_002910315.2 Salvelinus sp. IW2-2015
TTCAAATGTTTAAGATACAAGTGCTTCGGTCTGCGGAACCCAAACTGAACCATCGGTCAGAAAATATATTCAAAGTGAAAAAAACGCTGGTTCACTCATCTTTTGCTCATATTGTTTTCTTTCTACCTTTAGAAAATACCTCATTTCAAATGTTTAAGATACAAGTGCTTCGGTCTGCGGAACCCAAACTGAACCATCGGTCAGAAAATATATTCAAAGTGAAAAAAACGCTGGTTCACTCATCTTTTGCTCATATTGTTTTCTTTCTACCTTTAGAAAATACCTCATATTTTGTGACAACTGATGTGMCCTCTCCTTCAATGTTGAGCTGCATGTAACTGTGTTGAGCGTCATTTTGCAATGCCGAACAACCCCAGGCAATATCATTAGTCTAGTTAAACTGCTCACTGTGCCCAGCTTCACACGCTGACCAACGTGAAGTAACATGCATTTCCATCTAGCACGCTGGGGGTGATTAAACAACGGAGCCCCATTCATTTTCTAGGGAGTGAAGTGGGTGGAGGGGGCCGTTGGGTGATGTGAGCATGGTCGAGGAAGCATGAACAGGGCGGTACTAAAAATGGGGAAAGCTGAACTTTTTGCAAATACTCTGCGACATCGTGGRGCTATTGACCAATCTAAGCTCACTATAGCTTCCAACCCCTAGTGGATTGGCTGTTGATACCTAGCACTACCTGGCCTGCTTTCTAGCACCCACATGAGCTATCCGAATTATCATGTTATGTGGAAGTTGGGCAGGAGGCTGTATTGCATTAGTGGAAACCTCAGGTCTGCCGGATTTTACTAGCAGAAGTTACTTTTCGCAGCAGGTTAGGAGAATTAGATTAAGGTTAGGAAAAGGGTTAGCTAAAATTGGCTCCAACGCAAACATATCTAGCAACAACCAGGCCTGCCATGAGAAGCCATGGATCACAGGATTCATCCACACCAAGCTAAAGGCTAGAGCTYCCGCTTTCAAGGAGCTGGACACTAATCCGGACGCTTATAAGGAAACCCGCTATGCGCTAAGACGAACCATCAAACAGGCAAAGTGTCAATATAGGACTAAGATTGAATCCTACTACACCGGCTCTGGATGTGGCAGAGCTTGAAAACTATTACGTACTACGAAGGGAAACCCAGCTGCGAGCTGCCCAGTGATGCGAGGCTACCAGACAAGCTAAATGCCCTTCATGGTCGCTTTGCGGCAAGCAACACTYAAGCATGCATGAGAGCTGTTCCGGAGGACTGTGTGATCACGCGCTCCGTAGCCGATGTGTGCAAGACCRTTTAAACAGGTCAACATTCATAAAGCCGCGGGGCCAGACGGATTACCAGGACGTGTACTCAAAGCATGCGCGGACAAACTGCCAAGTGTCTTCACTGACATTTTCAACCTCTTCCTGGCCAAGTCTGTAATACCTACATGTTTCAAACAGACCACCATAGTCCCTGTGCCCAAGAACACTAAGGTAACCTGCCTAAATGACTACCGCCCCGTAGCACATACGCTGGTAACCATGAAGTGCTTTGAAAGGCTGGTCATGGCTCACATGAACACCATCATGCCAGAAACCCTAGACCCACTCCAATTCGCATACCGCCCCAACAGATCCACAGATGACGCAATCTCAATCTCACTCAACACTGCCCTTTCCCACTTGGACAAAAGGAACACCCATGTGAGAATGCTGTTCCTTGACTACAGCTCAGTGTTCAACACCATAGTGCCCWCAAAGCTCATCACTAAGTTAAGGACCCTGGGACTAAACATCTCCTTCTGCAACTGGATCCTGGACTTCCTGACGGGCCGCCCCCAGATGGTAAGGGTAGGTAACAACACATCTGCCAACACTGGGGCCCCTCAGGGGTGCGTGCTTAGTCCCCTCCTGTACTCCCTCTTCACCCTCGACTGTGTGGCCAAGCACGACTCCAACACCATCATTAAGTTTACTGACGACGCAACAGTGGTAGGCCTGATCACCGKCAASGATGAGACAGCCTATAGGGAGGAGGTCAGAGACCTGGCAGTGTGGTGCCAGGACAACAACCTCTCTCTCAATGTGAGCAAGACAAAGGAGTTGATTGTGGACTACAGGAAATGGAGGGCCAAACAGTTTGATTTGGTTTCCACTAATGTGATGTTGCGTGAGGTAGGCGGCCTGTTACTTTAGTTTTGGCAGTTTTGCTTTAAACAATCAGTGTATATGGTAATTTTTAGATATACAGGGTAAAGCTGATKATTTAATAATGAGGAAAGCAAATAATTTCTGCGAGGCGCACTGCGTGGTCGAAGCGAGGGGAGAACACGCAATAAAAATTTGAAAACGGGTGAAATTCAAAGTTGTGCCATATATTCATTGGCCATGTCATAGCTAATTTGTAAACAATAAATATTGATACATTACTACCTCAAAGACTTAAGCTGCAAAAACATCAAGTTAATCAGTGGGTGATGGGGATTTTACAACCAAAGTGGGGGGAGAAAAAACAGGCTACATTGCCCACCTAATCTGATAGTGGTAATGGGGTGGTAGATGCCTAGTCTCCTTTATGGCTCAGATCAGGTGCCTAAATGGCATACATCATTTACACACAGACACACAAGTCAGCTCAGACAGATCCAGCTCAGAGAGGAACGCTCCAGACAGATCCAGTCCAGAGAAGTCAGCTCAGACAGATCCAGCTCAGAGAAGTCAGCTCAGACAGATCCAGCTCAGAGAATCAGCTCAGAGCAGATCCAGCTCAGAGAAGTCGCTCAGACAGATCCAGCTCAGAGAGGAACAGCTCAGACAGATCCAGCTCAGAGAAGTCAGCTCAGACAGATCCAGCTCAGAGAGGAACAGCTCATGAGCTCCATCAGCAGCAGATTTTTATTCAGAATGGAAAATGAATGTGTTTATGCAGCAAATGTTAGTGCATCGATTCATTCTCTAATTAAACCCAATCATTTCAAACTAAAACGTATCGTTCCTGTATCGTATTGGAGCCCATGTATCTAGGTACCTATCAAATTATCTTTAAAGGGTAAGATGCCCGTCCCTAGTGTGTGTGTGTGTGTCAATGCCTATAAATGTGTGAATATGTGTGCGTGTGCCCAATAGTGTGTGTACCTATTAATGAGTGTAAATGGCTGTGTCTCAGGACTCCCTGGCAGCAGAGATTGAGGGCACCATGAGGAGAGAGCTGAGTGTCGAGGACGAGGTGGCTTTCCAGGACCAAAAGTCAGTATAGAACACACACACACACCGACAACAACAAACACACACTCATAAACAGAAGAGCAAAAGCAATCAAAGCAGAAGCTCCCCGCCTCTCTTCCTCTCCTCTAACTCCCCTCCTCTCTTCCTCTTCCCCTCCTCTCTTCCCCTCCTCTCTTCTAACTCCCCTCCTCTCTTCCTCTCCTTTCTTCCTCCCTCTCTCCCCATCCCCAGAATTTCCCAGAAGAGGGTGTTTCAGACTGTACGCGTGGTCAACGAGTCGGTAGAGCGAGCTGCGGCGATGGCCACGCCCCCTATCCCCGGCTCGGGAGGCAGCTGCCTGGTGATGACAGCCCAGCCCTTCCTGTCCGRACAGGGGATCGACCAATCACACGGCAGCGCCAAGTGAGTGACCCAGGTTGATCCTGATTGTTAGACCTGCAGTCTAAAGGACCTGTATTGACTGTAGTGGATTCATTGAGTCAGTGTCAACAATATGTGAGAGAATTTAAAGCATATTATTTTGTATGATTTAATTAAAATTTATTTCAGTGAATTTAGAGCCTACAGAGGAGTATATTTGGGTAAGCATGTGTTTTGTGTTGCGTGTCTGTCTTTGTAGWAGGGAGGAGGTCCCGCTCGGCAAGCCTGGCGCACCAGGAGGAAATGACCTCGTGTCGGCGCTGCACCGCCTCTCCCTGCGGCGGCAGAATTTCCTGTGCGAGCGGCAGTTCTTCCAGGCGGAACGCGACAAGAAGCTGGAGGCCCTGGCCGGGGGAGCGGAATCGGATGTGGAGGGGAGTGGCTACAGCTCACCAATGAGCAGCGTCATGTCATCCTTCACCAACCTATCAGAGTTCTCGGTCTCGTCCAGCTGTTTTAAGACCTTCCTGCCTGAGAAGCTGCAGATCGTCAAGCCCATGGAGGGTAAGGATATGTTCATGCTTTAAGTGTAGTCATGATAATGGGCACGTTCCAGGCTGTGCGATAAGCAGCCCCGCTGCACAAATTAACCAGTGATTGAATGCCACATCATCTTTTGCAGTCAGGCATCATATTTCATTATGTTAGGCTGCGTTTAGACAGGCAGCCCAAATCGGATCTTTTTGTCACGATTTTATCAGAGGTGATTGGTCAAAAGACCAATATCTGATGTGAAAAGATCTGATGTGATTGGACAAAAGACCAATTGGTGAGAAAAATATCAGAATTGGGCTGCCTGTCTAAACGCAGCCTTAGAGATGTGGTTACTGAATGTAGGTGGCCTGGAATGCAGCCAAAAGCTATGCCATCTATCCAGGAGTTATTCCTGACCCAATAGCTATGACGTCTATATTATCATATCTGTATACTGGTACTCTTGTAATTAGGATATTAATTAGGAGTTTTAGTTTAGTTGTGATGTAACACATTGATCCCRGACCTCTAACCTTTACCCTCTCTAGGCTCCCTGAGACCAGAGTTTGAACCCACTTGGTCACATTATGATATRTGTCAACTGTAACACTCCTTATTGTCATCTGTGAATATTAGACTGTGAGTAACGCATTTGAAACCTGACCCCTAACATTTAACCTCTGACCCATCTAGGCTCTCTGACTCTGCACCACTGGCAGCAGCTGGCCAAGCCCCACCTGGGCACAATCCTGGACCCCCACCCAGGCGTGGTCACCAAGGGCTTTCGGCCCCTCGCCCATGATGCTCTCGCCGATGCCGTCTACCGCCTCACCGACCTGGAGGAAGACGAAGAGGGAGGGTGATGAAAACAGAAATATGACATGAGAGGTACTTTTTTTCACTATGTACATTCACAATGTAATATATATGTATATACAGTTGAAGTCGGAAGTTTACATACACTTAGGTTGGAGTCATTAAACTCGTTTTCAACCACTCCACAAATTTCTTGTTAACAAACTAGTTTTGGCAATCAGTTAGGACATCTACTTTGTGCATGACACAAGTAATTTTTCCAACAATTGTTTACAGACAGATTATTTCACTTATAATTCACTGTATCACAATTCCAGTGGGTCAGAAGATTACATACACTAGTTGACTGTGCCTTTAAACAGCTGGGAAATTCCAGAAATGATGTCATGGCTTTAGAAGCTTCTGATAGGCTAATGACATCATTCTGTGGATGTATTTCAAGGCCTACCTTCAAACTCAGTGCCCTTTGCTTGACATCATGAGAAAATCAAATTAAATCAGCCTAGACCCCTGAAAAAAAAATTGTAGACCTGCACAAGTCTGGTTCATCCTTGGGAGCAATTTCTAACACCTGAAGGTACCACGTTCATCTGTACAAAAAATAGTATGCAAGATTAAACACCATGGGACCACGCAGCCGTCATACCGCTCAGGAAGGAGATGTGTTCTGTCTCCTAGAGATGAACGTACTTTGGTGCGAAAAGTGCAAATCAATCCCAGAACAGCAAAGGACCTTGTGAAGATGCTGGAGGAAACGGGGACAAAAGTATCTATATCCACAGTAAAACGAGTCCTATATCGACATAACCTGAAAGGCGCTCAGCAAGGAAGAAGCCACTGCTCGAAACCGCCATAAAAAAGCCAGACTACGGTTTGCAACTGCACATGGGGACAAAGATCGTACTTTTTGGAGAAATGTCCTCTGGTCTGATGAAACAAAAATGGAACTGTTTGGCATAATGGCCATCGTTATGTTTGGAGGAAAAGGGGGAGCTTGCAAGCCCGAAGAACACCATCCTAACCGTGAAGCACTGGGTGGCAGCATAATGCTGTGGGGGTGCTTCGCTGCAAGAGGGACCGTGCACTTCACAAAATAGATGGCATCATGAGGAAGACAATTATGTGATATATTGAGCAACATCTCAAGACATCAGTCAGGAAGTTAAGCTTGGTCGCAAATGAGTCTTCCAAATGGACAATGACCCCAAGCATACTTCCAAAGTTGTGGCAAAATGGCTTAAGGACTGTCAGGAGGAATGGGCCAAAATTCACCCAACTTATTGTGGGAAGCTTGTGGAAGGCTACCCGAAACATTTGACCCAAGTTAAACAATTTAAAGCGAATGCTACCAAATGCTAATTGAGGGTATGTTAACTTCCGACTTCAACTGTTATAAACTCAGGAAAAAAAGAAACGTCCTCTCACTGTCAACTGCGTTTATTTTCAGCAAACTTACATGTGTTAAATATTTTATGAACATAACAAGATTCAACAACTGAGACATAAATTGAAAAAGTTCCACAGACATTGACTACCGAAATGGAATAATGTGTCCATGAACAAAGGGGGGGGGTCAAAATCAAAGTAATAGTCAGTGGTGTGCCACCAGCTGCATAAGTACTGCAATGCAATCTCCTCATGGACTGCCCACCAGATTTGCCCATTCTTGCTGTGAGATGTTACCCCACTCTTCCACCAAGGCACCTGCAAGTTCCCGGACATTTCTGGGGGGAATGGCCCGACCCCTCAACTTCCGATCCAACAGGTCCCAGATGTGCTCATTGGGATTGAGATCTTCGCTAGCCATGGCAGAACACTGACATTCCTGTCTTGCAGGAAATCACGCGCAGAACGAGTAGTATGGCTGGTGGCATTTTCATGCTGGAGGGTCATGTCAGGATGAGCCTGCAGGAAGGGTACGACATGAGGGAGGAGGATGTCTTRCCTGTAACGCACAGCGTTGAGATTGCCTGCAATGACAACAAGCTCAGACCGATGATGCTGTGACACACCGCCCCAGACCATGACGGACCCTCCACCTCCAAATCGATCCCACTCCAGAGTACAGGCCTCTGTGTAACGCTCATTCCTTTGACGATAAACGCAAATCCGACCATCACCACTGGTGAGATAAAACCGCGACTCGTCAGGGAAGATAAGTTTTTGCCAGTCCTGTCTGGTCCAGCGAAGGTGGGTTTGTGCCCGTAGGCGACGTTGTTGCCGGTGATGTCTGGTGAGGACCTGCCTTACAACAGGCCTACAAGCCCTCAGTCCAACCTCTCTCAGCCTATTGCGGACAGTCTGAGCACTGATGGAGGGATTGTGCGTTCCTGTACCTGTACCGCAGGTGTGATGTTCGGAGGTACCGATCCTTTTGCAGGTGTTGTTACACGTGGTCTGCCACTGTCTAAGAGTACGGACATTGCAATCTATTGCCCTGGCCAGATCTGCAGTCCTCATGCCTCCTTGCAACATGCCTAAGGCACGTTCATGCAGATGAGCAGGGACCTTASGCATCTTTCTTTTGGTGTTTTTCAGAGCCAGTAGAAAGGCCTCTTTAGTGTCCTCTTTAGTGTCCTTTTCATAACTGACCTTAATAATTGCCTACCGTCTGTAAGCTGTTAGTGTCTTAACGACCATTCCACAGGTGCATGTTCATTAGTTGTTTATGGTTCATTGAACAAGCATGGGAAGCTGTGTTTAAACCCTTTACAATGAAGATCTGTGAAGATATTTTGATTTTTATGAATTATTTTTGAAAGACAGGGTCCTGAAAAAGGGACGTTGTTTTTTTGCTGAGTTTATATATATATATATATATATCCTATTGTAAAATGACTGACTGGGTATTGAAAATGTGCTACATAAGTACTATGTCTTATTAATATTATTATGAAAATAGTTTTTTGTAAACGATTGGTTTAAAATAATTTAGCAGTCTCACTAACAAAGGTTTTGGACTTTTCAGGAAACAGAGGGAAGGAAGGGACAGACGCCTGGGAGAAGAGGGAGGAGGAAGAGGAGGAGGAAGGAGGGATCACCTTCAAGGTGCAGTGCTCGTCGACACCGGAAGAGAACAGGGAGAGTATTAGGGAGCGTTTGCCGTTGAACGGGCCACCGGTGTCTCCCGTTTTCCTACCAGTACCAGGCTCTCCACAGCTCCCTCTAATCCCGATCACCTGTGACCTCCCTATGACCTATAATGCCCCCTGTGACATCATCAGGAGCCCGGCCCTCTTGGCTCCGCCCATCACTGTATCGTCCATGGCTCCTGTCCAATCKCAGAGCCTGACTGTCACCAGTCTTACTACTACTACATCCTCGTCAGGTAAGTAAAAAAGAATAATTACATTAAAAGTTTAACGTTATAGCTGGAATCCTTAATGATAAAACAGCTGTGTCCGTTTGCGATATTAAAACACCAAATAAGTTACTGCAATCAACGGAGACTGTTTTTCCCCTCTGACATAATCGTCTTCGCCTTAGAAGAGCACAATATGTTTCACCATGCTGCCTGACGCTCAGCCACAACAACCATAACAACGTGGTGGACACGTGTCAATATTTCTTTCCCAAGATAAGAAACTGAAAAGGGTCCTTATTGGAAGCCGTTGGTCTGTGATGGAAGTTTGAATGGTGTGTTTTGTCTCTTCAGTTTATAACCCYGGGAAATGTCAGAGTTCAACATCTTCCACCTACACCTTCACAACCTGCCGCATCCTGCACCCCTCTGACATCACCCAGGTCACCTCCAGGTACACACACACACACACACACATATGACTATGAAGGTGATTGGTGTTGTGTGTTTGTGCTGTAGTGTTTATGACATGGCTGTGTGGGGTAACATTGTCTTGTCTCTCTCTCTCTCAGTTCCCACTGTCAGTCTTCTGTCTCAGAGTACACTCCCAGCTCCATGAGGACAGGCCCCAGCACCCCGGTGACCCCCTGCAGGCTGAGTTTGGGGTTGGACTCCTTCCCCCCTCGCCGTCCCCCCGCCCCCTGTGGCCTGGCCAAGCTGGTCCTGGAGAGGGGCATCTCTGCTTCCCTCTCTACCGCCGACGCCCCCCCTCCCTCTCACCTTAAAGCCCCACTCCCCCAGCGTCTCCTCCCCAGCACGCCCCCCAACTCCCCGTCCCACTCGCCGACCCCCTCGCCTGTGCCTTTTGAGTCCCGCGCCTCGGCGCCAGCCACCTGTGACAACTTCCTGGCGTCGCGTCCGGCCGAGCTCTTCCTCCAGGACGTGTATGGGCTGAAGTTTGGCCGCACCCATCGGCCCAACCTCCCCAGCCCCGACCCCGCCTCACATAGCTTCAGCCACGGKCCCAGAATCAAATCCAAAGCCAAACCCGACCCCATCAATGTAAACTTAGTCGAGAGGCTACGCCGGCTGGGATTGGTCAAGGTACTCCAGGGGGCGGAGCCGTTGTCGGAGGGCCTGGGGTGTCAGGACTCGGCCACCTTCCTAGCCACAGGCGGAGGCAGCCTATTGGACGGCCTGCGGCGGAACCAGAGCCTCCCAGCTATGATTGGAGTGGTGCAGGGAAGCCCCTCCCACCATCCGGGCCAGGCCCCACCTCAACCACCCACCTCCCTCGCCATCGCCCCGCCCCTTTGGGGCAACCTGAAGGGGCAGCGCTCTGTCCGCCCTAGGCCCGCCTCCACCTCCCACGCCCCACCCCCTTCACTCAAACGRTGAAGAAGTTATGACACTACAGGGCGGCAGGGTTTGGAGGGGAGCCAAGCTGAACAGAACCATTTGGGCCCACACCCTCTCTCCTCCCTCCTCTTTCCCCCCTCCATCCCTCCCTGCCTTGCTCCTTCTCCGCATCTCTTTTAGACTGATATTCGGCGAAGAAAAGGGCAACAAGTGGGAAAAAAAGTCCCTCTCCTTTTTTTTACAAATTCTTTTTAAAAGCACAATATTGTTAAAATTGTAAACCTGCATTAATGCCACGGTGTGCATGCCATTTTCAAAGCCTTAGCTTGCCTGCAAAGGGCWTTATTAGCTGTTCCTAGCCTTGCCTGCCTTCCCCCTCCAGCCCTCTAGGGGCGCTGTAGGTAGACATTCTCTCTGCTCTCTTCTGCTCTGCTCCTGCTACAGTAGTTATTCATCTGTGAGGCTCTGGATGCTCAAAAGATGGGAAGACCGAGGGAATAAGTAAGTTGATGAGGGCTTGAGAATGTTAGAGGGATGGGGAAGAAGAGAAAAATAGGTAAAAAGGGGAAGTGGCAGAATGAATTTTGACTGTGGTGTCAAGGAGAGGAAGAACAAGCAAGAGAAAGAGATGAGGGAGAGAGATGAGGAGGACAGAGATGAGGGGGGATGAGAGAAGAGCAGTGTAAAGAGAGAGCTTGAGCCTCCAGAGCCTCACTGTCTAGGGGCTTGTTGTTCTGTAGTTTGAATAGCTTTCTAAAGTTCATTTTTAAAAGCAGTAGAACAGTTTGTCATGTATATACGCTAGCTAGCCTCGCTACGGCCCTTAGCTTCTCTTAGGAACCAGGCTGGTGCCCATGCACCTTACTACTGCCAGCKCGTTGCTAGGGAACTACAATCTAGCAATCCCAGTGTTACTAACACAATGATCCTTTTGCAACTCTCTCTGTGCATTGTAATAGGCTACAACCAGTCTCTGAAATGCATGGTGTGTCCTGAAAAGGACACACTTCTTTGCCTACAGGACCCAGCATGCACCTGGCCCTCTGGGGGTGGGTAGGGCCCAGCCGTGCAGCGTGATTGGCTGTAGTGGTCTGACTGACAGGTCCGAGGCTGCTCCTCCTCAGGTCTCTCATAAGGAAGAMGTTGTAAAGCCTAAAGGAGAAGCCTGWTTGGGTGTTTTTGGTTTAAAGCCATGTGRATATTTTATTAGACACTTAGTGGGATCGGTAGGTTTTGTTTGGGATGCCGTTAGCCTGGTCCCAGATCTGTTTGTGCGGTCTTGCCATACCCCTATTGTCATTGTCATGTTACAGCACAAACTGATCTGGAACCAGGCTAGGATGCAGCTGGGATGGACTATTCCTCAGCTTGTGGAGATCTGAGAGGATTTGATTGGTATAACCAATATGGTGAAACTTCCACCTAGCCTATCAGAGGGCAAGGTAGATGTATTACCAAATTGCTTACACCTGTCAAATCCTGACAGACTCCCCACAAGTGCATAGGGCTTAGGGGTCGATTTGGGATGGAAGGTTACAAGGTTATTGARTGGAAATGGAGAACACGGTAGTCGCTGGAGAGGCTTTTTAACAGCACAGGTCCAAACAGCTCTTATCTGAACAGTCCCTTATCTCAGGCCCATGGCGTGCTCAGGTCTGCATTCATTAGGGCACACCGTTGTGGAATGTTCCGGTAGAAATATATGCAGAACAACTATGCCTCTGACATGAGGAATCACGTCAGCTCTATTCAAGACAGTTCTAACGTTCCACAACGTTTACCTCATCAACATGCTCCTGGTACAAGAGGTTTGGTCCCAAACGGGGAACCATCAGCATCCTCGGTAGTAGTGGGTGTACTATGTTTTAATCCAGCTCTGAGTCTCATCTATTGCATGGTTCACTACTACTGTGGTTATGGTCTTAAAAGGTACTCTATTCACTCAGTGGCCAGTAGAGGGCAACATGGTGTTGTGTGATATTGAACAGCTATGAGACTAACGTCCTCTAGTACCATCTCCTGTAATGCTATTTATTTTACATCTGAAAGGACTTGATGAGTATAGCGGCAGAGCCTAAGCAATATGGGGAAATTCCAGCTAGCCTATCAGAGGTCAAGGTCAAACAAATCCCATATTGTTATTCCTTTCAGGTCTACTGGAGTGTGGAGGGGCTAGACTAGAGCCTGGGTACCAGTCTGTGTTCTCATTCCACTCCAGTSTTCACATGATACAGAGTACATGAAGTGGAATGCTAGCAAAACAGGTTCTGTATTTCAAGCTAGCTAGACTAGCGTGTGACCCTTTGACCCTGTGCCCTTMGACCCATACTTGACCCCTGGAGTGACCCTCAGACGTCCCTGCTWWWKCRRRTTTRRTWKCSMRCSWRCWMKRSWKRRRRKCRKKTSWWSTYCWSRWRTTWWRKWSKTMWWRWYKYYWSARRASTWYMMAYYWAWTATTWMTYYRYAKWAWTYWTYWTWWMWKMASMWMYTWYRAMCAWKWAKTYRMMTYTTATRAWKYYWYYTAAMWWYTTWWMRAMRMRWTSWWGWKYWRWMTTWTMTMKSWRRYTTMTGTGKRMKKKRWMMYWYAMGYAKRKRYAYKWGMSAWMRRWWMKWYWCWMMWTWTRAYWACRYWKRAWKWSTSKWWWRRAAAWKRKYTMWYAWYRMRTMTGTMMMSMRGTGTGTGTTGTAATACCTATTACCTWTGTAACCACGAGGAAAGAGCATCKGTTTTATACTAGGGTTTCTGCTATGGGGGAGGTATAGGAGGAGAGAGGMGAAGACACTGTTCGTTCTATTGAATCTAGTTCTATGACTCACACCGTTGMCTCTATTGAATGGAGCTGATGGGTGATGATGGAGGTTGTTATGGGCTCTGTGTAGTTGGAAGTGTTCATTATTGGTTTTCGARCTGGCACCTCTCCTCCATGCTTCATAAAATACCCAAGARTACCATTTTGGTGCTTTTGTTTTAATAAAGGAAATGAGAAATGATTTGGTTGTCTTATATTTATTGTCTTATAACTAATGGATGTGTGTGTGTATACGTACACACTACACCCCACACCATTTGTCAGTTCAGTCTTCTATTAGTGTTTGTATGTAATTTGTTTGTCAGAAGTGCAGCACTGGGGCTGTTTTGTAAATGTTTAGGAAACAAACTGATTCTTGTTAAATTATGTCATATAAAGCGGTGATAGAGGTCGTAGGTCACATCACATGGGGCAGATCTATACCAGAGGTCGTAGGTCTCTCACATGGGGCAGATCTATACAGAGGTCGTAGATCTCGTCACATGGGGCAGATCTATACAGAGGTCGTAGGTTCGCTCACATGGGCAGATCTATACAGAGGTCGTAGATCTCTCACATGGGGCAGATCTATACAGAGGTCGTAGGTCTCTACATGGGGCAGATCTATACAGAGGTCGTAGTCTCGTCACATGGGGCAGATCTATACAGAGGTCGTAGGTCTCCTCACATGGGGCAGATCTATACAGAGGTCGTAGGTCTCGTCACATGGGCAGATCTATACAGAGGTCGTAGGTCGTCACATGGGCAGATCTATACAGAGTCGAGGTCTCACATGGGCAGATCTATACAGAGGTCGTAGGTCTCGTCACATGGGGCAGATCTATACAGAGGTCGTAGGTCTCGTCACATGGGGCAGATCTATACAGAGGTCGTAGGTCTCGTCACATGGGGCAGATCTTGATGCTGTGGATGTCTGGCTGAACTGACCCAGAGCAAAGTCCAGTCCAACACCAACCCCACTACCCACCCCGAAGGCTGCATACAGTGGCTGTGTAAAGTTGGCACGGAACGTGTGCAGGTGCCCRATGCTCTCCGCCACGCTATAGAACGCCAGGGTGCCCGCGTTGAGGTCCAGGAACAACCCCAGACGCGGCGAGTACGTCACCGGGATGTCCCTCTTCTCATTGTCATGCATTGCCGTGCAACACGTATCRGACAGCTCCAGGCTCCATGATTGGGCGTTGTAGCCAAGCCCRGCCCTGGCGTCCGCCCCCTTCCTGCTCAGGGCTCCATAAGCCACGCCCATTGATGACCCCTTCCCCCGCCAATCCACCTCCCAGTAACATCGCTSGGCGGAAAGGGGGGCCTGGCACAGCACCTGGGTCCAGCCGTCGAAGCGTTGGGGGCAGTCTGGGTAGGGCTGCCCTGCCCCCTGTAGGGTTGCCTTGGTGTTGCCCTCCGACAGGGTCAGACGCCGGTGGGCTGTCCTCGTGTCTAGGGTCAGGGTACAGGCATCTGGGGGAGGGGAGAGATGGATGAATAGTTAAGGTGTGGGGATAAGGACTTTGCAGATTTGGTTGTCAGCTGTTGTGAGTACTCCTTCCCTTTGGCCCTAACCTTCTGAAGTTTTCAGATCTGAAAGTTGTGATCAMTATGGTGGATGCTACAATGCTCATACCTTTCCCTTCATATCTTCAAAAATGAAAGGGTGAGGGCCAAGGCCACAGGGTAGGGAGCTAACTGGAACAGGCTGTATCTGTGTAGATGTTTAGCTGTTCTATACTCACACTGCAGGAACTCCTCTCTGCTCCTGGGCTCTGGGGCCTGGATGCTGGAGATGTCTATCTCCCTCACTACAGCAGACGAAGACAGGCAGTATGAGGGGAGAGGATCACAACCAGTGGTGGAAAAAGTACACAACTTGAGTAAAAGTATACAGTAGGTACCTTAATGGAAAGTTACTCCAGGAAAATACTACTTGAGTAAAAGTATACAGTAGATACCCTAATGGAAAGTCACCCAGTAAAATACTACTTGAGTAAAAGTCTAAAAGTATTTGGTTCTAAATATAATTAAGTATCAAAAGTAAGAGTATAAATCATTTCAAATTCCTTATATTAAGCAAAGCAGACGGCACCATTTTCTAGTTTTTAAAATGTACATATAGCAGGGGCACATTCCAACACTGAGACATAATTTACAAAAATGCATATGTGTTTAGTAAGTCCCTCAAATCAGAGGCAGGGATGACCACGTGTTCTCTTTATAAGTGTGTGAATTGAACCCTTTTCCTGTCCTGCTAAGCATTTAAAATGTATGGAGTAAAAAGTACAATCTTTCCTTTAGGAATGTAGTAAAGTAAAAGTTGTCAAAAATATAAATAGTAAAGTACAGATACTCCAAGAAACTACTTAAGTAAATATACTTTAAAGTGCTACTTAAGTACTTTACYCCACTGATCACAACAAGGGTAACCGTAAATATAGGCAATATGCTTTCCTCAGATGTAGAGAGGAAGAACTGGAGAATGAAGAAAAGGAATGAATGATGACTCACATGCAGGGAAAGCTGGCATCTGGTTCATGATGGGGTCAGGGGTCGGCGYATCCAGGAAAAGGCTGYTATTCACTTCRGGTTGGGATTCAGTCAGTGCACCCATCCCCCCTGTCAAAACAGMATGATGTTTATAGACATGATTTTCAAACAATGTGCTGTGGCACCTGCAAGTACATTCTGAGGTACATTATACAGTGTCTACACTGGTGAAAGGCTAGTAAGACCAGGGTGTATGACCTCTGATGGGGTTAAAGCGTTGAGGGTCGGGACCATAGAGATATATAGAGGACTCATCTTTGTATCTGTGCCATTATAGAGTCTGTGACAGCATGGGCAGCGTCATTGAGGCAATTTCCATTTTTCCGATTGGCTGATCCCACCTGATGACCCTTTGTCATGACTCCAAGAAAGTCACCAGGAGGGATTATCCAGTGGAGTTGGAAGCCACCCAGTTGACTACATTAAAATGGTGGAAGCCCTCAATGGRGCTGCCCGTGCTAATACGGCGTTTTGGRGACTAGAGGCCTCAATCATTCTCTCTGGTCGGGACTCACATGGGTTAACTCCACCAGTGTTGTTGTTGACTGGCCCAGGTGCCGGTGTGGCACGTCGATGGGAGCGGAAGAGACTTGCTATGGAGCCCATCCGGCTGAAAGCTCCTGAGGCTGGGGTGGCTTGGGTAACAGCACCGGGGGTAGGGGTGGTGGTGGGTTCTGGTCTGGCTGGCTCTCTCCGGCTGGGAGTAGGGCTGGGTCTGGCTGGCTCTCTACGACTTGGACTGGGACTGGGTCTGGCTGGCTCTGTACGACTTGGAGTGGGACTGGGACTGCGTCTGCGCGTCTCTCTTCGACTTTGGGTRGGGCTATTTCTGGCTGGCTTTCTCCGGCTCTGAGTGGGACTAGATCTGGTGCTTGGTCTGGGGGCTGCCTCTCTGGCTGTGGAGAGACGAGAGGTTTTACTGGGTGAGCATGGATTGATGAGTCTAGAGGCATCCACATACATAGGTTCGGTTTGCTTCTAGCAGAACTCGACTAGGTGAAACGAACGTCTGTTGAAACYACTTTTGCTTGAAAAATCTCAMTATTACTGTTTTGTCCCYCTTGAGCCACTGTAGCAACAACATACCCAGTAACACTTCCTCAAATTAGAAGAAAAAGATAAATCAAGAAATCTGTAATTATTTTTGACGTTTTCTGCCAAGAAGGTCCTAGTCGGGCAATTTTACACCTAACTAAAATGTTTGGTGCAGTATTTCTCAAGTGAAAAAATGTCCATTAAAACTAGCCAGCAAACAATCCCGTTCACTGCTCCCACTCCTACTAGGAGCAGTACCTAGTCCAGTAATACTGTTGACCAATCACTGACGAAGGGGCGTAGACTTCAGACTAACGAACATCGACTTGCCTCAAGGGAAAATGTTGTGTTGCCGAACCAAAACGTCACAACGTTTCATCATAATAAATGCTTAAACTGTTTCGACTACAAAATATACGGTAAGCTTAAAGCCTGTCGCTTCCCAGTCGAAACAGTTCAATCATATATTATGAAACATTTTTGTGACGTTTTGGTTGGTTTTGGTGTTCGCAGACACTACATTTTTTCTAGAGGCAAGTGGAAGTTCGGTAGCCAAAGTTTATACGCCCCTTCGTCAGAGATTGGTCAACAGGACTACTCTTGGTAAGAGTGGGAACTATAGATGGGATTCTACAATTAAGTGTTTGTCATTCAACAAGAGATGACTAGTTTTCATGCAGATTTTTTTMAGAAATACTGCACCAAACATCTTAGATAMATGTGAAATGATGCGACTAAGACCTCATTGGCAAAAACGTCAAAATTAATTACAGATTTCTTGATTTATCTTAGATTAATTCAGACTATTTTGAGAAAGTATTACTGGGTATATTGTTGCTACGGTGCTTCAAGAGGGACAAACAACAGTAATATTGACGCRTTTTCTCATTTTTTAAGCGACGGTCATTAGGGAGTATGCGAGCACAGACGTTTGCTTCACCTAGCCAGGTTTTGCAAGGAGCAAACCAAACCTATGTATCCGGACGCCTTTCTGATTGCATAGAGAGAGAATGAGAGGAAAAGCGAGGCAGTTGAGTAGATTTCATAAACACTCTAATGATGGCTGAATTTGTAGTATTGGTCAAGACCACTTTAGGGAGGTGGTCAGAGATAATTTATGGAACTGATATCTGCAGTTATTCTTAAGAGGTTCAGGATGTGCACAGTACGGATGGAGGAGACAGGAAGAAGGACCATACACAGATCATAAGGAAATGTTCCTCTTGTGAGGCAGGCAACCTGTGGCGAGGTTATGTTCACAAAGACATTCTGGGCTTTTCTCCTTTCTGTGTGTGTGTGTGTGTGTGTGTGTGTGTGTGTGTGTGTGTGTGGTGTGTGTGTGTGTGTGTGTGTGTGTGTGTGTGTGTGTGTGTTGTGTTGTGTGTGTGTGTGTGTGTGTGTGTTACCTGGTTCTCTTTCCTCTCTCCTCGGACTGTCTCTGTCCAGCTAAAGGAAAGAGGTAGAAGAAGAGTTTAAACCCCTTTGCAACGAAAAACACCACACACACACCAACACACACACACACACACACACACACCAACACACACACACACACACACACCACACACACACACACACACACACAACACACACACACACACACACACACACACACACACATGCAACACACCACACACACACGTCTGACCTCGTGGTTCCTCTCTGCTCCTAACATCCTGAAGAGCGCAGGCCTACACCTACAGAAGGAGACATGATTAAGCTGATCTAATGTTTGATCATGATCTGCATAGTGAGATTTGTGATGAAACTAGCCACATGACATCACCTACCACGTGAGTTAGGACCTCGAACCGCCACGGAGACAGTGGTGTGGAGCTGAAACACGACGACGAACGTACACATCATTATGTGTCATTCAAGGACCTATCACAAAGCACATGTTAAAACCGTACAGGAAACAGTCGCTACAGTACATACCTGCAGGACGGTTGATTTGTTGTTGTTGTTTTGGATCCCAGACCAGAAAACACTGTGGATTAGTCATTGAAAGAAAAAGGCACAACACTCACACTATTAAAAACATACTTTTAACTGTAAAATTTCATCTGTTTACATTAAAACATACTGTTTAACCCCATTAAAAACATCCTGTTTAACCATTTAAAAACATACTTGTATTAACCATAAAAAACATACTGTTTAACCATTAAAAACATACTGTTTAACATTAAAAAACATACTGTTTTAAAACCACTAATACATACTGTTTAACCATTAAAACCATACTGTTTAACTATTCAAAAACATCTGTTTTAACCATTAACATACTGTTTAACCACTAAATAAATGTTTAACCCATTAAAAACACTACTGTTTTTAACCATTAAAAACATACTGTTTAACCATTACAAAACATACTGTTTTAACTCATTAAAAAACATACGTTTAACCATTAAAAACATACTGTTTACCCACTAAATACATACTGTTTAACCTTAAAAACATACTGTTTAACCATTAAAACATACTGTTTAACTATTAAAAAACATACTGTTTAACCATTAAGAACATACTGTTTAACCATAAATACAATCTGTTTAACCATTAAAATACATACTGTTTGAACCATTAAAAACATAACTGTTTAACTATTAAAACACTACTGTTTAACCCATTAAAAACATACTGGTTAACCACTAAATACATTACTGTTAACCATTAAAATCATACTGTTTGAACCACTAAAATACATACTGTTTCAACCATTAAAAACATACTGGTTTAACCACTAATACATACTGTTTAAACATTCAAAAACATACGTTTAACTATTAAAACATAACTGTTTAACCACTAAATACATACTGTTTAACTATTAAAAACATTTGTTTAACTATTAAAAACATACTGTTTACCATTAAAAACATACTGTTTAACTATAAAAACATACTGTTTAACCATTAAAAACATACTGTTTAACCACTAATACATACTGTTTAACCATTAAAACATACTGTTTAACCACTATAATACATACTGTTTAACCATTAAAAACATACTGTTTAACTATTAAAAACATACTGTTTAACCACTAAATACATACTGTTTAACCATATAAAAACAATACTGTTTAACCACTAAATACATACTGTTTAACCTTAAAACATTACTGTTTAACTATTAAAAACATACTGTTTACCATAAAACCATACTGTCTACTATTAAAAAACTCTGTTTAACCATTAAAAACATACTGTTTAATCTATTAAAAACCTGACTATGACGATCCTTCATCAGAACAATACATCATTTTTTAGGTTATGTATTTCATATCCAAGCTGCACAAATTAATGACGATGCCAATCACTCAACTAGACAAGTGAAAAGACCAGCACCAAAAGGAACAGGCACTGAGTATAAAGCATTTGCACTGCGGAAATGAAATTATTGCCTTTCCTCACATTATTTGCTGTTGACTAAAATGTCCAATTCAGATTAGTTCACAATCTCAGTGAAGTCCAACTCACACTACCAATAAAGAAATGGGAAAAACCTACTCACAACTCCTGAACCCTCCCGTCTTCTGGCCGCCCTTTTTTTTGCTATGATGGGGAAAACAGTGCAGTGAGTAAGTACAGTCTGTCAATCCACAAATTTAAATGTTTATTGGTAATCGATGGCTTCTAGCAGCTCTGGCCCAGGGCATTACGAGCGGCTTGCTTATGCTGAGCCTTCTTCAAGCCCCACAGAACACCTGGACCAGAGCTAGAGACATCCTTCTGGACCAGAACTCACCTTTGTCTCCTAAGGTGAACAATGTTGTGTCATTCACTGAAGAGAAGGATGAGAAATTACAGTTTATTAACACATTGACATTGTATTGATCCACTGATATCAGTCTATAACATAGTGCAGAAAAAATACCCGTCTTTATGACAATATTTATAGTGAACAAGGTGATGGAGATCTCTGCTAGTAGTGCCCGATGTGTGTGTGTGTGTGTGTGTGTGTGTGTGTGGTGTGTGTGTGTGTGTGTGTGTGTGTGTGTGGTGTGTGTGTGTGTGTGTGTGTGTGTGTGTGTGTGTGTGGTGTGTGTGTGTGTGTGTGTGTGTGTGTGTGTGTGTGTGTGTTGTGTGTGTGTGTGGTCGGTGTGTGTGTGTGTGTGTGTGGTGTGTTGAGTGGTGGTGTGTGTGTGTGTGTGTGTGTGTGTTGTGTATGCATGTCCTCCACTCTGACACACCCGTCTTGGTGATCTTGCCCAGTTCCACGTTGCAATGTCCTCCCCTCTCTCCCGTAGGTTCAGGATGGCTTCACGTACAGGCTCAAAGTAGCCTCTGGATTGGCCACCACACACGACAGATCCATTACACTCAAACGGGCTGCACAGAGACTCACAGGTCTGGAGGGCGGCGCACAGGAGAAGGAGAAGGAGAATGAGATGAAAGGATGGGATGGAAGAGGGCAGAAATTGAGAAATGAAGACAGAAAGAAAGGCAATGACAGAAAGAGAAGACAGGTCATTTAAGAAATAATGTATTTTGTGATAGAAGCAGCACATTTCAAACATGACTAGGGCAATGCTGCTTTTTAACTATTGACCCAGCCCAGATTTGGTCTTTTACCCCCTGGCAGCCATGTCCAATATGGCCACACCAAAGCTGCATGCAGTTAATTGGATCAAAATATATAAAAGGGTCACAGAAAGAGAAAAGCGTCCTACCTCCAGGAAGTGGATGTTGTCTTCACAGCGGAACACCTCCTTCATGTCCTTGTCTCTCCTCTTCAGCTCAGCGATCTCGGCCTCGCAGCTTGTCCACACGTCCTGGGCCTCGCTTACTTTCTCCTGCCCAGCCTGTTTCATCACACCCTCCACCAGCTCCTGGGAGCCTCTCACCGAGCGCTGGAGCTCCGACAGGACCGTCTCATGTGTCATCATGTACCCTGTCTGCTGAGCGCTGGGGACACAGACTCAGGTATGAAGACATACGCCACTGGTACTGGTATAGAGTGCATAGAAAGGTACTCACTGAGGAACACACACACACACACACACACACACACACACACACACCACACACACACACACACCACACACACACACACACACACACACAACCACACACACACACACACACACACACAACACACACACACACAACACACACACACACACACACACACACACACACACACACAGACTGGTGTAGTGTAATGGAGTGTTGTGTGGTGTGTAGTGTGGTATAGTGTAGTGTGGTATAGTGTAGTGGGGTTTAGTGGGATGTAGTGGGGTGTAGTGTAGTGGGTGTAGTGTGGTGTAGTGGGGTTTAGTGTAGTGGAGTGGGGTGTGGTGTACTGGGGTGTAGTGGGGGTGGGGTGTAGAGTAGTATAGTGTAGTGTAGTGTGGGTGTAATGGGGTGTAGTGTAGTGGGGTGTAGTGTGGTGTTAGTGTAGTATAGTGTAGTAGGGTGTAATGTAGTGGGGTGGGGTGTAGTGTAGTGGGTGGTAGTGGGGTGTAATGGGGTGTAATGTAGTGGGGGTGTAGTGTAGTGGGGTGTAATGGGTGTAGTGTGGTGTGGTGTAGTGTAGTGGGGTGTGGTGTAATGGGTGTAGAGTAGTGTGGGTGCTAGTGTAGTGGGTGTAGTGTAGTGTAGTGTATTGTATGTAGTGTAGTGTATTGTAGTGGTAGTGTAGTGTAGTGGGGTGTAAGAGTAGTGTAGTGTGGTGTAGTGTAGTGGGCTGTAGTGTAGTGTAGTGGGCTGTAGTGTATGGGGTGTAGAGTAGTGTAAGGTGTGGTGTAGTGGGTGTAGTGTAGTGTAGTGTGTCCTAAGCCTTTTACCTTTGTTGCCTCCAGCATCTTCTTCATGTCTTTCAGCTCTCCTTCTCTTTCTTTCAGTCTCTGATGATTCTCTGTCTGCACCTCAGCCAGCTCTTCTGCAAAACACAGTCACATCAATCACTCCTGAATGGACTGGAATGCAGTCTGGAATGCCTCACTGGCCACAAAGACAACTACATAATCACCTAAGATATGGCACCACCTTACTCTATACAGGACACACGCACGCCAGACGCACACACACACACCACACACACACACACACACACACACACAACCACACACAACACACCACACACACACACACACACACACACAACACACACACACACACCACACACACAACACACAACACAACCACCACACACCACACACACACCAAACACACCACACACACACTTCTAATGAATCACCACAGCAAAGGCTGAATGAGAGGCAGTTTCTAGTGTGGTCAGATCAGCTGTGATGAGACATGAACAGCCCAGCAACCTGTATGGATGTTTGGATCAGACTGTATTTACATGTTTTTGTGGAGTGAGTCTGCACATGGGGGTGTGTTTGATTAATATTATAAAATAATATATACCATTTAGTAAACGCTTTCATCCAAAATGACTTACGGTCATGTGTGCGTACCGTATGTGTGGCCCCACGCGGAATCGAACCTGGCTTTGCATACAGAGCCCCACATGACCTGATTGGGTGTTGTTTTGTTGCCTGAGACCTGAAGACTTGTGTTAGCTCCCAGAGCGAATGACTAGCCTTTGGTTCAGTGGGATAACACAGTCTTGTGCCAGGCAGTTGATCACATTAGTGGGTGGGTATGGTGGTATCCATGTACAGCGCATTCGTAAAGTATTTCAGACCCCTTGACTTTTTCCACATTTTGTTACGTTACAGACTTATTTTAAAATGGATTAAATAAATACAAATTATTCACCAATCTAACCACAATACCGCACAATGCAACAGCGAAAACAGGTTTTTAGACATTTTTGCAAATGTATTACAAAAAGACACAAATTACTCCGCCCTTTGCTACCCTTTGCTATGAAACTCAAATTGAGCTCAGGTGCATCCTGTTTCCATTGATCATCCTTGAGATGTTTCTACAACTTGATTGGTGTCAAGCTGTGGTAAATTCAATTGATTGGACATGATTTGGAAAGGCACACACCTGTCTATATAAGGTCCCACAGTTGACAGTGCATGTCAGAGTAAAAACCAAGTCATTAGGTCGAATGAATTGGCTGTAGAGCTCCGAGACAGGATTGTGTAAAGGCACAGATCTGGGGAAGGGTACCAAAAAATGTCTGCAGCATTGAAGATCCCCAGAAACACAGTGGGCTCCATCATTCTGAAATGAAAGAAGTTTAGAACCACCAAGACTCTTCCTAGAGCTGGTCGTCGGCCAAACTGAGCAATCGGGGGAGAAGGTCACCTCCCTGACCAAGGCCCAAGAACCCGATGGTCACTCTGACAGAGCTCCAGAGTTCCTCTGTGGAGATGGTAGAACCTTCCATAAGGACAACCATCTCTGCAGCACTCCACCAATCAGGCCTTTATGGTAGAGTGGCCAGACGGAACCCACTCCTCAGTAAAAGGCACATGACAGCCAGCTTGGAGTTTGCCAAAAGGCACCTAAAGGACTCTTAGATCATGAGAAACAAGATTCTCTGGTCTGATGAAACCAAGATTGAACTCTTTGGCCTGAATGCCAAGCGTCACGTCAGGAGGAAACCTGGCACCATCCCTAAGGTGAAGCATTGTGGTGGCAGCATCATGCTGTGGGATGTTTTTCAGCGGCAGGGACTGGAGACTAGTAGGATCGAGGGAAAGATGAACGGAGCAAAGTACAGAGAGATCCTTGATGACACCTACTCCAGAGCGCTCAGGACCTCAGACTGGGGTGAAGGTTCATCTTCCAACAGGACAACGACCCTAAGYACACAGCCAAGTWAACGCAGGAGTGKCTTCGGAACAAGTCTATGAATTTCCTTGAGTGGCCCAGCCAGAGCCCAGACTTGAACCCGATCTAACATCTCTGGAGAGACCTGAAAATAGCTGTGCAGCGACGCTCCCCATCCAACCCGACAGAGCTTGAGACGATATGCAGAGAAGAATAGTAGAAACTCCTGAAATGCAGGTGTGACAAGCTTGTAGCGTCATAACCAAGAAGACTCAGGGCTGTAATCGCTGCCAAATGTGCTTCATCAAAGTACTGAGTAAAGGGTCTGAATACTTATGCAAATGTGATATTTCAGTTTTATATTTGAATACATTAGAACAAAATCCTAAAAACCTGTTTTCGCTTTGTCATTATGGGGTATTGTTTGTATATTGTTTGAGAATATAAAAAAAAAAAATTGAATTTAGAATAAGGCTGTAACGTAACAAAATGTGGAAAAAATCAAGGGGTGAATAGTTTCCGAATGCACTGTATGTCTGAGKGCTTACCTGTCTCTCCGTGCGCTCTGCCTTGGTGGAGGTGGTCTCATGGTCCTTGTGCTGGTTACTGGTGCACAGCCAGCACACAAACATCTGGCACTGACGACAGTAGAACTCCTGCAGGTACTTGTGCTCGGTACAAATCTTCTGCGCCAGCTTGCCCGTGGGCGCAATCAGCTCATGCTTTTTCAACTCCGCTTTCGTCTGATGCAGTTTCAGGTGGGCCTCGCAGTAGGACGCCATACACACCAGGCAAGACTTCACCGCAGCCCGCTGGTCTCCAGCGCCGTGGCACGTGTCACAGGGCACGGCCATGGCTGGCAGCTGGCTGACACCACCACCACGGGAACCTCCCTTGGCTCTACCCATGGTGTTGGCACGGTGGGCGCTCCGGATGGACTCCCTGGCGGAGGTGGTGAGGGCCCCCTTGCGGAGCTGCTCCACGGCCTCTGCCAGCATGGTGTTCCTGGACAAGGAGGGCTTGGGACAGAATGTCTGGCGGCACTGGGGGCAGCTGTAGACTCCAGGGGAGCGAGGGTCGTCCTTGCTCCAGTAGTCCTTGATGCAGCCCTTGCAGTAGCTGTGGCCACACGGGATGGTGACTGGCTCATTGGGGAGGTCCAGGCACACAGGACAGTTGAACTGCTCCTCTGTCCACAGATTACCACTCATAGTGAGACCACAGGTAGCAGAGGTGAATGTAGAATATTACAAAGAGAGAGAKCGGAAGAGAGAGACAGAGARAATAGAGAGAKGCAACTGAGAGGAAAAAGTTGAGGWAGAGATGGATGAAAACAGAAATGGGTAGAATCAGAAAGATTGCTGTACACACAGAGAGATATGTAGCTACAGAGCAGACACACAGAGAGATATGTAGCTACAGAGCAGACACACCGACACAGAGAGATATGTAGCTACAGAGCAGAGACACACAGATATGAGGTATAAGACAGAGGTATGAGACTGTCCAGGGTGTTAGTCAGAGAGTGGTGGCTCATATGAGATGGACCAATGGTGTTGTCGGAATTAAAGGAAGACAGGTAGCAGGGCGGGGCTAGAGTCACAGAGCTGGTTTAGGGAGAAAAACAGGAGGGGATGAGTTTCTTTGTGATGTCACATACCATTAGGAGTAACTAAGCATGAATGTCACCAGCATGTTACAGTAACTAGAATAGAATGTCACGCATGTCTACCACGTAACTAGAATAGGAGTCCACTGATGCTACAGTAACTACAAAGAAGGTCACCGGGCATGTTACAGTTAACTAGAATAGAGGTCACCGGCATGCTACAATAACTAGAAAGCAGGTCACCGGCAAGTTCAGTAACTAGAATAGAGGGTCACCAGCATTTACAGTAACTAGAAATGGTCACGGCATGTTACAGTAACTAGAATAGAAGGTCACCGGCATGTTACAGTAACTTTATAGAGGTCACTGGCATGTTACAGTAACTAGAATAGAATGTCACCGGCATGTTACAGTAACTAGAATAGAAGGTCAACTGGCATGTTTACAGTAACTAGAATAGAAGGTCACCGGGATGTTACAGTAACTAGAATAGAGGGTCACCGCATGTTACAGTAACGTAGATAGAAGGTCACTGGCATGCTACATAACTAGAAAGAAGGTCACCGGCATGCTAGAGTAACTAGAAAGGTCACCAGCATGTTACAGTAACTTGAATAGAAAGTCCGCGCATGTATAGTAACTAGAATAGAAGGTCCACTGGCATGTTACAAGTAACTAGAATAGAAGGTTCACCGGCATCGTTACCGTAACTGAATAAAAGCGTCGACCAGCATGTTACCAGTAACTAGAATAGAAAGTCACCAGATGTTATAGTAACTAGAATAGAAGGTCACTGGGCATGTTACAGTAACTAGAATAAAAGAAGGTCACCTGTTATGCTACAGTAACTAGATAGAAGGTCCACATGCATGTTACCGGAACTAGAATAGAAGGTCGCCTGTATGTTACCGTAAACTAGAGTAGAAGGTCGCCGGGCATGTACAGAACAGAATAGAAGGTCACGGCATGTGTACAGTAACTAAGATAGAAGGTCACCGGGCATGTACCGTAACAGAATAAAAGGTCACCGCATGTTACAGTAACTAGGAATAAAAGGTCACCGGCATGTTACAGTAAACTAGAATAAAGGGTCACTGGCATGTTAGGTAACTGGAATAGAAGGTCACCTGCATTTACCGGAACTTAGATAGAAGGTCGCCTGCTGTTTACCGTAACTAGGACAGAAAGTCGCCGGATGTTACAGTAAACTAGAATAAGAAGGTCACGCATTTACAGTAACTAGAATAGAAGGTCACCGGCATGTTACCGTTAACTAGAATAACAAGGTCACCAGCATGTTACAAACTTAGAATAGAAGGTCACTGGCATGTTACAGTAACTGATAGAAGGCCACGGCATGTTACAATAACTAGAATAGAAGGTCACGGGATGCTACAGTAAACTAGAATAAGGAAGTCAACGGGAATTGTAAACACAAAACTAGAAATAAAAGTCACCCTGGGTACAGTACTGGATAGAAGTCGCCAGCGACAAATAGAGAGAAGGTTCACTGAGCATGTTACAGTAACTAGAATAGAAGGTCACCGGATGTCAGTAACTAGATAGAAGGTCACCTGCATTGTTATCGTAAACTAGAAGTAGAAAGGTCACCGGCATGTTACAGTAACTAGAATAGAAGTTTCACCTGCATGTTATCCATAACTAAAATAGAGGTCACTGGCATGTTACAGTAACTAGAATAGAAGGCCACATGCATGTTACCATAACTAGATAGAAGGGGCACGCATGTTACAGTAACAAAACAATAAAGAAAGTCACATGCTTCCTTCCTTGCATATCAGCTGATTATACCTAGACCATTCCACTATAGGTGAACTCTCTCTGTCTTTATCTCTCCCTCCATCTCTTTCTCTAAAAACAACATAGTGTGTGAAAACAGACGCTAGGTGGAAGTGGTGATCTGATCAAGCCTGTCTTCAACCAGTAGAGGCCACAGGAGGCTGGTGACAACTTCATTGGGGAGGATAGGCTTGTGTTATTGGCTGGAGCTGAATCAGTGGAATGGTATCAAATACACCAAACACATGGTTTCCATGTGTTTGATGTCATTCCATTCGCTCCATTCCAGCCATTAGTATGAGCCATCCTCCCCTCAGCAGCCTCCACTGGTAGTGGCCTACCATCCTCACTGTGAAGTGGTGATCTGACCAAGCCTGTCTTCAACCAGTAGAGGTCTACCATCCTCACTGTCTGTATGTGTCATGTGCATTTGACCAATCAACCTTCCCTTCCCTATTGCTGTCTTGCTCCATAATATCCATCCATTGTTATGGCGTCTACYTCCACTGCAAGGTGTGCAGTTTCATTCTCTAATGCCAGGCCTAATTCAGTTCATTAGCATCTTAGCTGGGCGTTGAGGGTTGGGCTCATTAGCATACCTGTGAAAAGACAGATGCGACCCCTCCTGTCTCCGCCTCCAGTATCTCCGCTGCAGTAGTTTATCAGGGGGCTAGGGTCAGTCTGTTATATCTGGTGTAATTCTCCTGTCTTATCCGGTGTCCTGTGTGAATTTAAGTATGCTCCCTCTAATTCTCTCTCTCCCTCTCCTCCCGGAGGACCTGAGCCCTAGGACCATGCCTCCGGACTGCCTGGCTTGATGACTCCTTGCTGTCCCCAGTCCACCTGGTCGTGCTGCTGCTCCAGTTTCAACTGTTCTGCCTGCGGCTATGGAACCCTGACTTGTTCACCGGACGTGCTACCTTGTCCCGGACCTGCTACCCTATCCCGGACCTGCTACCTTGTCCCGGACCTGCTACCTTGTCCCGGACCTGCTACCTTGTCCCGGACGTGCTACCTTGTCCCGGACCTGCTACCTTGTCCCGGACCTGCTGTTTTCGACTCTCTCTCTCTACCGCACCTGCTTTCTCCAACTCTGAATGCCCAGCTATGAAAAGCCAATTGACATTTACTCCTGAGGTGCTGACCTGTTGCACCCTCTACAACCACTGTGATCTATGGTCATCTATGAACGTTTGAACATGTTGGCATGTACTGTTAAAATCTCCACCCGCACAGCCAGAAGAGGACTGGCACCTCTCAGAGCCTGGTTCCTCTCTAGTTTCTTCCTAGGTTCTTGCATTTCTAGGGAGTTTTCCAAGCCACAGTGCTTCTACATCTGCAGTGCTTGCTGTTTGGGGTTAAAGGCTGGGTTTCTGTATAGCACTTTGTGACATTGGCTGAGTATAAAAGAGCTTTTAAAATACATTTTGATTGATTGGTTGATAGGTGCTCAGGTCTCTGTCTGTGTGAGACTAGCTGTAATTGACTAGTTAAAATGTTGAGTTACAGGGTGCAGGAATGGCCCATGTCTGTGTGCTGTTAGAGAGTTGGAATAAAGAGGAATGCTGAGCGTGGGCTAATCTGGACAGGATTCTCTGTGTTTTAGTATTGGCTTCAAGCTCACAGAGAGCTGCTGTGCCTTCATCATCAACACAGTATCTTCACCCCCTACCTAGGACCTGCCAGTGGCTAGACGTCTCTATAGTCTTAAAACCTCTCCTCATGTGTAGCCTATTTCCTTCTGGGTTTCCTTTCAGTACACAGAGACAGAGATGGGGGTAAAGGCCTATGCAGCTCTTGGCTGTTTCATTTTAAGTGTATTCACAATTATTCCCAGCAGATGTCCCACTTCACTGAGATATTGTAGTACTACCTTAATAATGTTATTAATTAGAATTTTACGACCTTCACAGCCTAGTATGCTAATCATGGAGACCCTGGAATCCAATCAAAATGGTCAATTCACTTTTGTACGCGTTGTTTCAGTGAGACTGGAGATAAGGACGGACATCTTGTGAAGGTCCACAGAGGAAGGTAGGAGAAGGAGAGTGTTTTTTTTATTGGGAGATGTGGAGAGTAGATACAGTATCCATTAATTAGTCTAATCTAATCAGACTGCCCTCTACTCTCTGGACATCGTGTTCCTGCTGATCATTCTACACTGTGTTTACGAACAGAGATATACAGGGGCGTGTGTTCAGTAGGGAGGAACGTTTTGAATGGAGTAACAAGCACAGGCTACCTGAACTTGTCCAATAAGAAAACAGATTTTTGTTGCAAGATGTTCCTAAAGTGTGCCCTGCTGAACACGACTCAGATCCCTGTCTGTCAGTGTCACTGGGCGACGGCGATGACAGGGGGTACTGACTGTGACGGCTGGATCCACAATGGCATCTGTGTCTGGCCTCCTAAGTGGTCTCTTTGTTATGGGCCTGGTGGGTCTGGTCCTCTGTTAGCTTCAAACCCAGAGACAGACAGAAAATCATCGCTAATTCTCCTCTTTCAGACAGAAATGGCCCGTGTGTGTGTGTGCTTGCCCATGTGTTTATGTGTGTGTATGAGTGTGTGTGTGTGTGTGTGTGTGTGGTGTGTGTGTGTGTGTGTGTGTGTGTGTGTGTGTGTGTGTGTGTGTGTTGTATGCTGTGTGTGTGTGTGTGTGTTGTGTGTGTGTGTGTGTGTGTGTGTGTGTGTGTGTGTGTGTGTGTGTGTGTGTGTGTGTGTGTGTATGCCGGTGTGTGTGTGTGTGGTGTGTGTGTGTGTGTGTGTGTGTGCGTGCGTGCGTGCGTGCGGTGCGTGCGTGCGTGCGTGCGTGCGTGCGTGCGTGCGTGCGTGCGTGCGTGCGTGCGTGCGTGGTATGTATGTACGTGTGTGTGCCCATGTGTGTGTGCCCATGTGGTGTGTGTCCAGAGCCCAATGACACAGTGAGTTCCACCATGTCATGGAGCAGAATGTAGGACAACATAAGCAGCAGAAGGCAGTTTGTTCTGTATGATGACACGGGTTCTGTTCCCTGTAACCTGTCCCTCCCTCGTCATTGTCTTTGGCTGAATGTCACCTGATTTAATCCTGTACTGCTTAGGTTAATGCTGTAATCAAAYTAGCTAGAGAGACTATAGAAACAGAAAGACTACAGCTAGGATCATCAATCTTCTGGTTTTCCATGGACCACAACATTAAAGTTTTTTGCTGTGGTCGACAAAATGAGAAACGCTGATGGACGTTTGTACTGTTCTGGGTAAGTGATTCAGAAAACGAAATGCCTCATATTTATTCATAAGAGATTGAGGGGGTTTGAAGTTACTGTTGTTAGAGGAAATTAACAGACTGTAGAACTGTAAACTGTAGAGGATAAACAATATGAAGATGTGACTGTGCGTGCGTGCGTGCCTGCCTGCGTGCGTGCGTGTGTGTGTTGAGAGAGAGGGGGGTTCAGGTGAATTCCTGAGGCCTGTGTTGAGAGGCAGATTAACAGAAGTTTCAGCATGTCTTATCACGCTGTCACCAAACCCATTCCACCCTCCATCTCTCCTCTGCAATCTGTTCTATGCCTTCTACCATCTTATGAAAGGTTTTTTGTTCACCCCTCCACATACACACATACACAAACACCCCCTCACACATGCACGCACACGCACACATGCGCACCGCACACACACATACACACATATTCCCACCTATAGCAGACTACATTTAATAGATTCATGATTTCTGTTGTCTGGGTGTCGGGTGCAGCAGTCCTCTTCCTACTGCTTCTACTCTTACCCCTCCCTCCCTCTCTTTCTCTCCATGTCTCTACACCTCCTCCACCTGTCCCTCTTCCTCCTCCTCCTCCTTACGGTACTCCCATCAGCCCCTCTTTCTGGATGTGTTTTTAAATCTGAACTGGTGGACATCACATCACTATTTGTTTTAATGTGAATGGAAATAAAGGGAAGATGTTGTTGGATAATTTTATTTACCAAACACAACCTGTTGCCAATGATGATAGACACACCACTCTGCATATTGCTATTTCAGCTCATCATTTCCCCAGGTCTTTATATATGCTGCCCATCAGCCGGCGTGAAGGGGATGACTGAGTTTATATTCTCAATCACATGCTGAAATGACTAGAGTTTACTTACCAAATGACACCTATTCCCTATTTAGTGCACTACTTTTGACCAATATCCATAGGGCTCTGATCAAAAGTAGCGCACTGTGAACGGAAAAGGGTGCCATTGGGAAGCAGCCTAGCTGACTAGAACTAACGTTGTCTTTACCCGAGGAGCTAATGTTCTCTCTGAGTCTATGATTCATTTGGGGACACTGCACCTGTGTTGTATCCTCCACTGATCCATTTAGATAACAACTTATGTGCTGTGGAATGGTACTAACAGCATCCGTAATTACCTGGGTATTAACATTCATCTTCACATTATTATTAGCATGGCCAGTGGCACCAGAGCAATATGGTGCACTACATAGGGAATAGGATGCCATTTGGGATGCAGCCATGGCTTCCTCCCGGTCCTAAAAGGATGACGTGGATATTCCTGGATCAAGGTACCTAATCTACATTTCTAAGTGATTGGACCTAGGATACAGTGTAAGTCGGAAGTTTACATACACTTAGGTTGGAGTCATTAAAACTCGTTTTTCAACCACTCCACAAATTTCTTGTTAACAAACTACAGTTTTGGCAAGCCGGTCTACTTTGTGCATGACAAAGTCTTTTTTTTTGTTGTTGTTGTTACAGACAGTATATTTCACTTATAAGCACTGTATCACAATTCCAGTGGGTCAGAAGTATACATACACTAAGTTGACTGTGCCTTAAACAGCTTGGAAATTCCAGAAAATTATGTCATTGCTTTAGAAGCTTCTGATAGGCTAATTGACATCATTTGAGTCAATTGGAGGTGTACCTGGGATGTATTTCAATGCCTACCTTCAAACTCAGTGCCTCTTTGCTTGACATCATGGGAAATGAAAAAGAATCAGCCAAGACCCCAGAAATTTGTAGACCTCCACAAGTCTGGTTCATCCTTGGAGCAATTTACAAATGCCTGAGGTACCACGTTCATCGTACAAACAAAGTAAGCAAGTATAAACACCATGGAACCACGCAGCCGTCATACCGCTCAGGAAGGAGATGTGTTCTGTCTCCTAGAGATGAATGTACTTGGTGCGAACAGTGCAAATCAATCCAGAACAACAGCAAGGACCTTGTGAAGATGCTGAGGAAACAGGACAAAAGTATCTATATCCACAGTAAAACGAGTCCTATATCGACATAACCTGAAAGGCCCCACAGCAAGGAAGAAGCCACTGCTCCAAAACCACCATAAAAAGCCAGACTACGGTTTCTAACTGCCCATGGGGACATGTCCTCTGGTCTGATGAAACAAAAATAGAACTGTTTGGCCATAATGACCATCATTACGTTTGGAGGGAAAAGGGGGACGCTTGCAAGCCGAAAAACACCATCCCAACCATGAGCACGAAGTGGCAGCACATGTTGTGGGGGTGCTTTGCTGCAGGAAGGACTGGTGCACTTCACAAATAGATGGCATCATGAGGAAAGAACATTATATGGATATATTGAAGCAACATCTCAAGACATCAGTCAGGAAGTTAAAGCTTTGGTCGCAAATGGGTTTCCAAATGGACAATGACCCCAAGCATACTTCCAAAGTTGTGGCAAAATGGCTTAAGGACAACAAAGTCAAGGTATTGGACTGGCCATCACAAAGCCCTGACCTCAATCCTACAGAAAATCTGTGGGCCGAACTGAAAAGGCGTGTTGCGAGCAAGGAGGCCTACAAAGCTGACTCGGTTACACCAGCAGGAGAATGGGCAAAATTCACCCAACTTATTGTGCAAAGCTTGTGGAAGGCTACCCGTGATTGAAGAAATAAAAGCTGAAATAAATCATTTCTCTCGACAAGTACTCTGACATTTTACATTCTTAAAATAAAGTGGTGATCCTAACTGACCAAAGACAGGGCAATTTTACTAGGATTAAATGTCAGAAATTGTGAAAAACTGAGTTTTAAATGTATTTGGCTAAGGTGTAAGTAAACTTACAACTTCAAAGCTGTATACCAGCCATGGTAAAAGTGTATATATTTTTTAAACATAAAATAACATATTATATTCTGCTTGTTTTTCCATATGCCTGGCATAGTACCTGAGGGGATCTTTGTTATAGTCACCCTTGGCATAGAGAACCAAGGAGGTTTTTTCCTCCCATAAGAGGCTCCCTTGCATAGAGATACCAAGAGGGTTGTTCCTCTCATCAGAGGCTCCTTGCATAGAGAACCAGGAGGGTTTGTTCCTCTCATCTGAGGGCTCCTTAGAATAGGAGAACCAGGAGGTTTGTTCTTCCCATCAGAGGCTCCTTGGAATAGAGAACCAGGAGGTTTGTTCCTCCTCTAAGAGGCTCCTTGGCATAGAGAGACCAGGAGGTTTGTTCTCCCATCAGAGGCTCCTGGCATAGAGAACCCACGAGGAGGTTTGTTCGCTCCCATCAGAGGCTCCTTGCCATAGAGAACCAGGAGGTTCTGTTCCTCCCATCAGAGGCTCCTTGGCATAGAGAACAAAGGAGGTTTTCTTTCCCATCAGAGGCTCCTTGGCATAGAGAACCAGAGGTTTTTCTTCCCATGCAGAGGCTACGCTTGCATAGAGAACCAGGAGTTTGTTCTTCCATCAGAGGGCTCCTTGGCATAGAGAACCAGGAGGTTTGTTCTTCCCATCAGAGGCTCCTTGGCATAGAAGACCAGGGGTTTGTTCTCATCAGAGGCTGCTTGGCATAGAACAGAGGTTTGTTTCTTCCCATCAGAGGCTCCTTGGCATAGAGAACCAGGAGTTTGTTCCTCCCATCAGAGGCTCCTTGGCATAGAGAAACCAGGAGGTTTGTTCCTCCCATCAGAGGCTCCTTGGCATAGAGAACCAGGAGCGTTGTTCCTCCCATCATAGAGAGGTCTCCTTGGAGGGGAGGACTGTGTGTGTGTGTGTGTTGTGGTGTGTTGTGTGTGTGTGTTGTGACTCACCATTATACATAATCCAATAGACTCAAGAGTTGGAAACATCCTAGAGAACGATGACGTAAAAAACAGGATGTAGGATGTAGTTTCAGGTGTATGAACATATGTGAACATGTGGATTATCATTGATACACTGTCTGGACCTGATCTTGTAGCACTTACACACACACACACACACACACTCACATCACATCCACCCACACACACACACACACACCACACACACACATATGTCCCACGGAACGTCCTCAACCACCCTCTAATCTACACACAATCTGTTAGGAACACGGATGGTTTCCTTCTATTTAATGGGAAAAAGCCAATAACAAGGCCCAGCTACATTAAATACTATCACAATCCATCAGGACTTAATTACAAAACACCTCAATCAATAATATATTGAGTCACCTATCCTATGAAAATGTCTCGGTCACTGGTGCCAACTTACTTTGCAGCTTGGCCTTATATGACTGATTAAGTTTATTCTTAAGATCTAGGACACCAAAAACTAGTAAACAACACTGAGCCATAATGGAGGCATGGTTAATAGTATTTAATGAGAGACATACTTGGATAACTGCTGGTAGATAGGGCTGATATTGACTCTACGGGATGTATATCTAGGTGAGTTATTGTGAGGACAGTTTAAGGCAAGGGATGGGGACTTATTGGCTAGAGATTAGCTGAGTTCGATTCTGCAGGGGACGAACTCTAAAGGTAGAGTACACACAATGTCAATAGAAGCCTTAAGCTTCGAATGATCTGTCTTATAGGGATCATGCGAGGGCACATCTTAGTGATACCTGAGGTACGTACTTCTTAGGCTGGGATACAGGGACTCTAGGGGCTAGAAGGGACTCTAGGGCTGAGGTACGACTTCTTACGGCGAGGTAACTCTAGGGCGCAGGGGGCGGACTCGCTAGGTCGTCTAGGGTGACGATACGTCTAGGGGCTAGTGGCGGACCTCTAGGGGCAGAGGTTACGACTCTAGTAGGTGGTCTAGAGCTAGGCGATGTCTAGGGGCAGGGGGCGGACTCTGGCGTAGGGGCTGAGGTACGACTCTAAGGGGCGACTCAGGGAGGTGGTGCTCTAGGGGGATGTACGAGGGCTTAGGAGCTCTAGGGTAGGCGACTCTAGGGGCTGAGGGGCGACCTTAGCGGTAGGCGACTCTGGCAGGTACGCTAGGCGAGCGTGCGACTCTAGGGATTGAGGTTCGGTACGACGTCTAGGGGCGAGGTGGCGACTCTAGGGGCCGAGGGTACTTTAGCTGGACGACTCTTAGGGCCGAGGTACGACTCTAGTGGCCGAGGGTACGACTCTAGGGCCGATAGTTAGGGTACGACTCTAGGGCCGAGGTAGGCGACTCTAGGGCGAGACGAGTACGACTCTAGGGAGCGAGGGTACGATCTCTAGGGTACGTACGGTAGACTCTAACGATACGGTTACGACTTAGGACGAGGTACGGTCACGACTCTAGGCGGTTCGTAGCCATGGGCGAGGTACGACTCTGCCCAGGTAGTTCAGCCGAGGTACGACTCTAAGGGCCGGGTACGGACTCTAGGGGCCGACGGTAAGTCTCATAAAGGGGCCGGAGGTACGACTCTAGGGCCGAGTAGATCTGCGAGTTCGATTCTAGGGGCTTGAGTTTTCACATCTCTCTGGGCTGAGGTACGACTCTCGGGCTGACAGTACTGACTTTAGGGCTAAGGGTATGATTAAAAGACCATGGTATTGACCTCTAGGGGCTAAGATATGAATTAGGGGCTTAAGGTATGCTCTACGGGTGAAGGAACATTGTTAAGGCATGACATTTAAAGGTTAAAAGGCATGTTTTAAAGTTTACTGATGCTGGGTTTGGTGCTTTAGCTGGCTACGTACAGGATGGTTGAAAATGCCCTGTCCAGTTTCCGTGAGATACCTTGAGGCTATAGGCCAATCCTCCTTGACCCCCTCCAGGGGGCTCCATAAATATCCCAGCATGCCTCAGGAGGGCTTTGCTGGTCATTGCTGCGTTTATTACAGGTTCGTCCAATTTAGTATATTTTAGTCCAATTAGATTGACGAAGAGATGCTGATCTGATTGCGTTTTCAAAATATCAGAATTGGCTGCCGGTGTACAACACAGCCATTGAGCAACAGGGTCTG
>NW_019946011.1:0-19103 GCF_002910315.2 Salvelinus sp. IW2-2015
TAGTGTCAATTATTCTAGTCGCGAGCACTGTCCTCATTCTCGACAGAAAGGCCAACATTATCGACGAAGGCGTTAGGTCCAATACCATTATAGAATATTCCTATAAGGATTATTAAAACAGTGATGGTGCGTTGGTTGAAAACATCATAATCCTGCGCAATAATATGTAAGACATAGCGTTCATTGTACTTAAAAACCTCACACGATACAATGAGAATTACCTCATGTTAGAGATACAAACTGTTGAATATAGAAATAGGATATGTGCGGAAAAGCGTATTGTCCGAAGTAATTAACTGTATCTTTCTCTGTGAGGGCGTCAGGTGGTTTGCCTTCGCACAACATTCGAGAGTTACCCGAACTCGGTAACTAGAATTTCAGTCAGAGCGATCTGCCCTCTGTGATTGAGGCCTGGATATAGAGAAACACGTTGTTGAAAAGTATAACACTAATAGTAGAACACTCAAGGACAGGTATCACTAAAATTAGATTGTGGGCTCCTGTGCAAGATAAGACAGTTATGAGGACTAAAAAAAACTTACTACTTTGATGCTATCTCACATTTATATTTGCATAATATTTAGTGGTTAACTAATACAATTGGCTCTGAGAAAGAGACTTTGTTTGAAGCACAACGATATATTTAGTATTCTAAAAATAATACAAGAGAATAGATTGTCAAAAGTTGATTGGCAACACGCCTGTTTTTTAAACAGCACATACTCCTAGTGGTGCAGGACGTTAGAATTAATTCTAGAGGTGCAGAGATGTTTAGAGCTATTGTCTATGTGGTGCAGGGCAACGTCTAGAGATATTCTAGGTCGGTTGGCCAGACCGAATAAATCATGCCACTTGGCGAAGGATAATTACGTGCACTCGGAGACCGTTTTACTAAAATTTTAATTATGGATTGGGGGAGTATGATGATCTAATCAGTTCCTCCATATCTTACCGCAGATGCTGGACCAGTTGTTCCTTTACATATTGCAACGTATTGGTCTGCCCCTCAACTATTCAAACCGAGTTGCTCGAATGCATGGCGAGCGTGCTAAGTCACGAAGAGGATTACTATAACAATTAATTGGAACCTTATGGCAAAATGTTGATTTGTTGGGTCTCAGCTATAAGCATGTGTTTGTGGATTCGTGATGTATGTCTAAATTGAGCCTCTGCCTAATGTGTCCCGTCTCTCTTATGGTGTGTGCGTCTCTGTATGTCCAGGATTGTGTCTGTATCTTATCGTGGTTATATTGTCCTCTCCGTATCACTGTGGTGATGCTGGAGTTCTGTTGTAGATGCCACCTGCACTAGGGAAGTGTCAGAGAAGGCGGATTGTACAAAACAAATTATGACATGCCTGAGGTGTTGTGTGGGTCTTATGGTTCCACCTGAGTAGTGAGTGCAGTGAAATTAGTCAACTGCGTTCTAAGGCATGATAACTTGGGCACAGAAGGAGATGTTGTGTCACTGTGGTCTACCTTGGGCCGTATGTGTTGTCACCGAGAGCGTAGACTAGCACAGTGAGGATATATTCTGCACTATGTAAGGTGTACACAAACCGCCTGGTAGAACGTGTAGATATTTTGCTAGGTGTGTTGCAGCGGACGTTAGTATACTCTTGCGAGGATGGTGCTTTATTGCTATTATAAACTGGTTAGCCAACTTAATTAGAGCAGTAAAAATAAATGTTTGTGTCAATACCCCGGTAATAGGGGACGTTAGATAACCTTCTAGTGCGGTTCTGGATGTCCTTGACGGCTTTAGAGTCCAACAGACTCATGCACATTCACAGTAGAGCTCGAGGTAAGCCCCACCAGGAAGAAGAGCAGAGTTTTTGTTTCATTGAATACCTCATAATATTGCACACAGACCACACATTTTTTCTCTTAAAAACATAAATGAGAAAGAACCTGCGATATAGATAAAAGTTGATTTGGGAAATAAAAATTGACGCCTTATGGTTGAAGTAGTTAACTCCCGCGTTCTTTCTCTGTGGTTCAGGTGTAGTGACCATCTCCCTACCATCGCAGAGCTCACCCTGTCAGCGCGTTATAATTGCTCGTGACAGATTCAGCTCAGACCAACCTAGACTCTTGGTGTCTGAGGCGGGTTGAGAGTTTCAAGTTCCTTTTGTGTCCACACACCAAACAACTAATCATCGGTCAAACACACCAAGAACCAGTCCGGGAAGAGGGCCACGACAACACTTTTCCCCTGCAGGAGAAGAAAAGTTTTGGCAAGGGTCCAGATCCTCAAGATGTCTACAAGGGCCAAGCTTCCTGCCCTCGGCAAGCTTCCTGCCTATCACAGGACCTAATATCTCCTATTATATAGTCTTATTCATTCCTACTTAGATTTGTGTGTATTGGGTATATGTTGTGAATTGTTAGGATATACTAGTTGGATATAACTGCAACTGTCCGGAGCTAAGGAACCAAAGCATTTTACTACCAAGCTACGGCAAATACTCTGCTAATCATTGTATGCTTTGACAATACAGTTTCCTTATTAAATTTGACTTCCGGGGATGGAGCCAGGATTTTCCAAGATTCGGCAGGAAGGGTAGTTTTAAATGAATTTGATCAAGCTTTGGTACCTATTGACTCCTTCTTCTTGATGAAGTAAATAAATCCAAATAAAGTTATGTTCTTCTTCCTATCTCTTGTTTCTTCTTCTCTTCGTCTCTCTGTAATAACTAGCGAATTCTAATATTAAAAATTGTGCCTTATTTAGCTAGCCCAAGGCTAGATAGGTTTCACCAATCTCCCAACTCCCATAACTTTGAAAGGTTGCCTATGCCGAATTATAATGTTCGTTACGAGGCGGCGTTGTTCAGAGGAAAGGCCCAAAAAATGGTCAAAATTCTCCAGCCCACCCATGTCATATGCATGGCAAAAAAAAGCGTAACGGAGTGCTAAGTCTAGGTCCAAAAGGCTCCCTTAACAGCTTCTACCCCCAAGCCATAAGACTGCTGAACAATTCATCAAATGGCCACCGGACTATTTACCATTGCCCCCCCCCCCGCCCTTTGTTTTTACACTGTGGGCTACCGCTGTTTTATTAATCTACGCATAGTCCACGTTTACCCCTACCTACATGGTACAGAATTACCTCGACTAACCTGTAAATATTTTCTTAAACTCTATTTCTTGAACTGACATTGATTGGTAAAGGGCTTGGTAAGGTACGTATTTTACACCAGTAAAGATTACACCTGTTTGTACTTTGGGCATTTATAACAAATTATACATTTTGAATTCCATTGATTTGTAGAGAAACTCAATGTTGAAAAAATAACCAGTCCAAATTATTGGCATCCCTTGATAAAGATGAGCAAAAAAGACTGTATAAAATAATAAAATTCTGAGCTTCCCATATTGGGCATCCTTGATAAAGATGAGCAAAAAGACTGTAATAACATAATAAAAATTCGAGCTCCACATTTTTTTTTTATGATATTTTATACTAATACAATTTGCTCATAGAAAGATATTTGGTTTGAACATGTAATGAAAAAAATCTAATAAGAAGGGGTCAAAATGATGTGGCACCGCCTGGTTTTTAACACTACGGCAACTACCCTTGTGAGGATAACGCACTGAAACTTTCTAACAATGTTTTATGAGATGGGCAGGATATTAGACCATTCCTCCATAGAGAATCTTTGCAGATGCTTGAATATCCTATCATCTGCACGTATGGTCTGCCTCTTCAAATACAAACCACAGGTTTTCCAATTGAATTCAAGCCCGGAGAGGAGACTGAGATGGCCATTGAAAATGTTGATTTTGTTGTCAATAAAGCATATTTTGTGGATTGTTGTGTGGTCTAATTGCTTCTGGCCTTGTGGTCTGTCTCTCTGTGTGTCTGTCTCTTGTGTGTCTGTTCTTCTTGTGTGTTTGTCTCTGAGTTTGTCCTCTGTGACTTCTGCTGTATGATGTCACTCCCAGGGAAGTGTCAATAGAGAAGAATGCAAAAAAACAGACCATGGGTTGTTTGTGTCTATGGCATTTTCTTCACCTTTGCATATTTTCATTTGGTTCCCGAGTAGTGAGTGTGAACTTATGCAAGAGTCTACTGTAATGGCTTTCATGTTGTTCTGCTACAAGTGTCGAGACATCACTGCTAATACACCAGGAAAGCTAATAAGTTAAGGATTTTATTCATCATGCTACATCCAAAAAATGAAAATCTGTTGTAAAATCTGTCTGTTGAGTCTATTGTACTGACTTCATGTTGTGTCTGATGATGTGTGAAACATAACTACTGTCCCACAGGAAGCTACACTACCAATCAGGCAAAATAACCAGGAAATGTGGTTGAGCTGACAGACATTTAGCCCCCCCTATGACCTCTGCGCTCACTGGAATTATTTATGTCTGATAAAAACAAACAAAACTTCAAACGCCATATGAACTAACCACACAATAAAAGTACACTAAACATATACAAATGTTATGTATGATAAGCCTTTCATATTTTTAATATGTCATAATTTCAACCTTTTTTATTACTTTACCAAAACATGTAGTGATAGTCAAAATATGTGACATTTGTGAACGTCTAAATCAACATTTGGGACTTTAACAAGCAAATACTTCTATCCTAGTAGACAAGGGGAGCGGGGGATAGGTGAAAGGGAAAAATGTGTCCTGCTTCTGACATAAAACAAATGTATGACTTCCACAGAAACAAATGACTTTACTTATTTAGGTTTAAGGAAGTGGGTAGTTCACATTCTTTATCGTTGAGCTTATGAAAGTAGTGTATTTAGATCCGCACTGCTCGAGACACATTTCAGTGAATTTCCTTGCCATATCTGTAACCTGAATCAGTTGAATAAATGTTTTTCTACAAGGACCACCCCCTTTGGGACGTAATGTTGGGCAGTGAAGGGATATAAATTATGGATGTAATGATGCAAGCCGACCACCAGAGGGACGGAAATAACCAGTTTTTTTCCACAGAGACCTTTACATGGTCTTAGGAAGGTCGGAATTGCTGTCTTCCTTGATTATAAAACTGGTGGGAAATCAAAATAAAATAAGCCATTAAACTATCATATGCTTTTAAAGTAATTCCCAGTGCCCCAATTTTGGGACTGTCTGCTAAAGAAGTTTAAATATACAAAACAAAAAATATAATACGTTTGGCATACTTGTATGCTTGTGTGTGCGTGGCATGTGTGTGCATGGTGTCTTTTGAGACAGATAAGAGAGAGAGAATGAAGGAGGAAGTCATTGTCACATCCCTGATCTGGTTTTTCAACCTGTCTTTGTACTTGTCCTCCACCCTCCCTCCAGGTGTCACCCATCACCCATTCTATCCCCAGTGGTATTATACCTGTTGTTCTCTGTTTGTCTGTTGACCAGTTATCGTCTTGTCTGTCAGGCCTACCAGCAATTTTTTCTTGCTCATGTCTTTTCTACAAGGACTGTTTTTTCTAGTTTTCCAGATGTTGACCATAGTGCCTGCCCTAACCTGAGACTGCCTGCTGTTCTGTACCGTTGATACTTGATTCTGTATTACTGAATCTGCCTACATGTCGTTTGGCCTGACCCTGTTCTAATTTTAATTTGTATTATTTTATTTTTGAATGTTTAAAAACATACATAAATACTTGCACGGGAAGCCGCTCAACAGACTCAACATCACATTAGTCGTCTAACAGACTCCGCATCCAGGAGCGAACACAACAGAAGCAACCAGGGTCAAACAACCAGGGTCCACACACCAACCAGGGTGCAACACCTGCTCAAGGGCACGTCGAGGGGAAACCGAACTAGCACAATCCATCAGCGCACCGCCTACAACTTCTTCACCCGCCAGGCCAGCGCAAGCCCTCAATCCCCCCCCCCGCCCCACCCCCCCCACCAGAATCTCAAGAGTGCCCCTTCACCATCCGAGGGAATATATTTTTACTTTTATTTTTTATACTTTTATCATTGACCGTCCATTCTATTCATTCTATCCCCGCCGCAAGCAACTCCACTCCAACTTGTCCCCAATTCCACATCCAAACCTACAGCTTCCCTCAGCCCACCCACCTATCTCTCTGGCCCTACCTCTTCGGATTTTCTACGCACCAAAATCCTTTCACTATGCTGTGATGTTTTAACACACATTCCAAATCTATCTAATCGAATAGATCCACAGATTGTTGAGTTCGAAGATAAATACTTTTTTTTTTTCGTAAGATTATTAATATATTAGTAATAGCACCTGCCCCGTTACTTAGTAATCCACTTTTGTTACTTTGACACTGTATGCATCTGGGTCTTCCCTAAAACGTGATAAATCATAGTAACACCATTTTGACCGATGTTGGTAAGACCCAGTTTTAACCATGTTTGGTAAAACCATTTTCTCACAAATACGCGATGATTATCCTCACATTACAAAGTCATGTCTGGCATTACCCAGGGGTTAAAAATAGTCGGACATTATGGCTAAAACATCATAATCCTGCAATAATAACCAAACATTGTTCAGGCTTAAAATCAAACTTTGTCGACTTCTGCAGTCACACATGAGGAATAAACCTGTATAGATAAGTAAGTCAAAGTAAGTAGTTAGTCCTTCTTTCTCTGTGGTCCAGTGGTGTGCCATCCCCATTTCCACAGTCCCAAGTGTTCCAAGTCTAGGGCAGAGAATGCCACCACTAAGGTCCCCTAGCCTATGGAGACAGGACTCTGGAGATGCAGAGTGGGTTGCTTACTTCTGGGAATGGATACATGCATTATCTAGGCTACGTTCCCAAATGTTACACAGTTACCGCTATCGTTTTTTAACCTTCTTTTATAGTCATTTGAAGGGTGGTGGTAAAAAAAAAAACACTGTAAATTTGAACCTTTCAATAGGCAGTCATGCCGGTTGGATATCTTGACAAAGCTTGCTCTCATCTCTATCTTATGAGGGGAATTGCTCCCTACCCGTGTCCTTGAACTCAGCTCTTTCCCCCTTTCTATTCCTTTTTTTCCCTCCCGCTTCATTTCATCAGAAGTCCATTGACACTCAAATCTTTGCAAGACGCAGCAGACAAGCTGCTATAACGAACTGACAGACGACATAACTCATATTCTCTTTTGAGCATGGGATGGCGGAGAGCAGCGAAGAGAGGGGGAGCGCTACAGACAGACAGACCAACACTGTTCCCATTCACGCAGTCTGCCGTCTCAAATGGCAACCCTATTCACTACAAAGTGCACGTACTTCTGACCATGCCGTAGTGGCCACTATATAGGAATAGGGTGCATTTGGGACCACAAGACATACCTGAGCTGGTCCATTGTATTCCTGCTCCGGTCCCTGGGTGAACTGTACGCCGCCTGCTAGCCAAGTTATCTTACGGGAACACACACGGTCTGACATCTCTTGGTGAGGCAATACAAACAAACTTTTCCACGTAAAGGCATGAGAGGGAAAAACATGATGGGGTATGTAGTGGCCTCCCCAGAACGACGCGATGATGAACAATGCATTTGGAAATGCACCTCGGAGCATTTTCGAGAACAAAAGCAACCAGCCAAGTCAAATGGACATTTCAGAATAAACATTACCACAGATTAGTTCCTTTCTAATGCTTTGGCCTTATTAGGGAACTCCATTTGCCAATGGCTATTTTATCATCGAGCGGGGGCATGCGGTACAAAAGCTTTCTAAGTGGGGTCTTTGGCAGACTGCACCACTGTATGTGGATGCCATACAAAATGGCACTCTGGCTATATCCTATAGACGTGCACTACTTTTGAAACCATTAGGTATCACTATGTAGGTGAAAAGGGTGGCATTGGGAGGCCGGACTGGGAACCTTCACAGTTCATGGTCCACGCCAGTGCCGGTACCCACGCACCAGGCTTATAGTGCGCCTCGAGAGTCCAGTGTGCCGTGTTCCTGTCCCCGCACTACCTTGAGGTGCGTGTCTAACAAACCGGTACCAGCCAGTTCCGGCAACACGCACCGGGCGCCCTTCTGTGCGCCTCAGCAGGTCCTGAGCTGCCTGCGCCCAGCGCATCTGAGCCATCGTTCTGCGCAGAGCTGCCAAGAGCCGCCGGTCAGTCAGGAGCTGCCAGACCGCCAGTCAGTATGAGCTGCCGCCAGTCATGAGCTGCCCTCCCAGTCATGAGCTGCCTCCAGTCATGAGCTGCCCTCACAGTCGATGAGCTGCCCCAGTCATGAGCTACCCTCCAGTGCATGAGCTGCCCTCGCAGTCATGAGCTGCCCCTTAGTCCGGAGCCTTGCCACTCAGTCCGAGCTGCCATTTCGTCCGGAGCTACTTCTAGTCGCCTGAGTTACCTCTCAGTCCTGAGCTAACCTCAGTTTATAAGCTACCTCATCTATCATGAGCTTGTCGCCTCAGTCCGGAGGAGTTTCCTCAGTATAAGTGGGGACCTTGGTGAAGGTTCCCTAGGGCCAAGGTCAGCGGCGAGGGTCGCCACTCAATAGGATGCTAAGGAGGGGGACTAAAGACAGTGGTGGAGTGGGTGTCCTCGTCCAGCGTCGGAAGCCGCCACCGCGACAGATGCCACCCAGACCCACCTAGAGTCTGTTAAGGGGGTGCGTTTCGGAGTCACGCACCTCAGAGGGGGGTATGTCACATTCTGTACCATAAGTTCTTAGTGTGTTTGTGGCTTTGTTTTAAGTGTGGTCAGGACGTGAGCTGGGTGGGCATTCTATGTTGTGTGTCTAGTTTGTCTGTTTCTATGTTTGGCCTAATATGGTTCTCAATCAGAAGCAGATGTTTTGTGTTGTCTCTGATTGGGAATCATATATAGGTGCCTTGTTTCATGTTGGGATTTTGTGGGTGGTTGTTTCCTGTCTGTTGGTTTGCCACATTTTGTTATTTTGTARTTGTTAAGTGTTCACGTWTATCGTCTGTATTAAACATGTTGAACACGAGCTACGCTGCGTCTTGGTCCGATCCCTGCTATACCTCCTCTTCAGACGAAGAGGAGGAAGGCTGCCGTTACAGACCACTTKTTTATTTATTTGTATTTATTTTATTTAACCTTTATTTAACTAGGCAAGTCAGTTAGGAACAAATTCTTATTTACAATGCCCGCCTACCAAAAGGCAAAATGCCTCATGTGGGGACAGGGGCCTGGGAATTAAATAAATAAATAAATACAATATAAATATAGGACAAAACACACAACACAACAAGAGAGACAACACTACATAAAGAGAGACCTAAGACAACAAGATAGCAAGGCAGCAATACATGACAACACAACATGGTAGCAACACGACATGGTAGCAGCACAAAACATGGTACAAACATTATTGGGCTCAGTCAACAGCACAAAGGTCAAGAAGGTAGAGACAACAATACATCACACAAAGCAGCCACAACTGTCAGTAAGAGTGTCCATGATTGAGTCTTTGAATGAAGAGATTGAGATAAAACTTTCCAGTTTGAGTGTTTGTTGCAGCTCGTTCCAGTTGCTAGCTGCATCGAATTGAAAGAGGAACGACCCAGGGATGTGTGTGCTTTGGGGACCTTTAACAGAATGTGACTGGCAGAGCGGGTGTTGTATGTGGAGGATGAGGGCTGCAGTAGATATCTCAGATATGGGGGATGGAGGCCTAAAAGCGGTTTATAAATAAGCATCAACCAGTGMGTCTTGCGACGGGTATACAGGGATGACCAGTTTACAGAGGAGTATAGAGTGCAGTGATGTGTKCTATAAGGAGCATTGGCGGCAAATCTGATGGCTGAATGGTAAAGAACGTCCAGCTGCTAAAAAGCACCCTTACCTSCCGATCAATAAWTTATGTCTCTGTAATCTAYCATGGGTAGGATGGTCATCTGAATCAGGGTTAGTTTGTCAGCTGGGGTGAAAGAGGATAGAGGAAACCAAGTSTAGATTTAACTTTAGCCTGCAGCTTTGATATGTGCTGAGAGAAGGACAGTGCACRGTCGAGCCATACTCCCAAGTACTTGTATGAGGTSACTACCTCAAGCTCTAAACCCTCAGAGGTAGTTATAACACCTGTGGGAAGAGCGGCATTRTTCWTACCAAACCARWTGACCTTAGTTTTGGAGGTYTTCAGAACAAGGTGAAGGGTAGAAAAAGCTTGTTGGACACTAAGAAAGCTTTGTTGCACAAAATCGGGGGAGGGGCAAGCTGAGTATAAGACTGTATCGTCTGCATATAAATGGATGAGAGAGCTTCCTACTGCCTGAACTATGTTGTTGATGTAAATTGAGAAGAACGCAGGGCCTAGGATTGAGCCTTGGGTTACTCCCTTGGNTTCAGAACAAGGTGAAGGGTAGAAAAAGCTTGTTGGACACTAAGAAAGCTTTGTTGCACAAAATCGGGGGAGGGGCAAGCTGAGTATAAGACTGTATCGTCTGCATATAAATGGATGAGAGAGCTTCCTACTGCCTGAACTATGTTGTTGATGTAAATTGAGAAGAACGCAGGGCCTAGGATTGAGCCTTGGGTTACTCCCTTGGCGACAGGCAGTGGCTGAGACAGCAAATTTTTTGACTTTAAACACTGCAGTCTTTGAGAGGGGTAGTTAGCAAACCAGGCCAAAGACCCCATCAGAGACACCAATACTCCTTAGCCAGCCCACAAGAATGGAATGGTCTACCCTATCAAAAGCTTTGGCCAAGTCAATAAAAATAGCAACACAATATTGCTTAGAATCAAGGACAATGGTGACATCATTGAGGACAGTTAAGATCAGCTTGATCTCCCCTTTAAATAAAGGACTCACCGTGGCTGCCTTCCAAGGAATGGGAACCTCCACAGAAAGGATAGAGGTTAAAAAGGCAGGATATAGGCTTGGCGACGATAGGGGCAGCAACCTGTTGAGGATAGAGGGCGCTATTTTCACCTTGGGAAAAAATCGTGCCCAATTTAAACGGCCTCGTACTCTATTCTTGCTCGTACAATATGCATATTATTATTACTATTGGATAGAAAACACTCTCAAGTTTCTAAAACCGTTTGAATTATATCTGTAAGTAAAACAGAACTCATTTTGCAGCAAACTTCCTGTCAGAAAGTGAAAAATCTGAAATCGAGGCTCTGTTCCAGGGCCTCCCTATAATTTTTCTTGAAATCTATTAGTATACATGCACTTCATACGCCTTCCACTAGATGTCAATAGGCTGTGAGAGGTGAAATGGGGTTTCTAGGTAGTTATAGACGTCTAATATCTCCGGCTTTGATTTTATTTGATAAATGTGATTATATCATCGTAAAGTATGTTTTTTCAATATAGTTTAATCAGATTATCAAATTTTTTTGAGGGGGTTTTGGCGTGTTCCGTTCTCTGCGTTTGTTCACGAAGGAGAGCTTAGCGCCACTTGGCTAGTTTTGCTTGCTAATTCGAGAGGGGAAAAGGCCATTCAAAACCAAACAACGATTGTTCTGGACAAAGGACCCCATGTACAACATTCTGATGGAAGATCATCAAAAGTAGGACCCATTTATGATGTTATTTCATATATCTGTCGAACATGTTTACTATTAGTTTGCGCCCAGATTTTGGGCGCTCTCTCGCTATAACGTAAGCTGCATGTCGTACTGAAGTTATTTTTAGAATTCTAACACGGCGATAGCATTAAGAACTAGTGTATCTATCATTTCCTATACAACATGTATTTTTTAGTAAAGTTTATGAATAGTTATTTGGTCAGAATAGGTGAGTGTCAGAAATATATCCGGACATTCTGGGAAAAAGATGCTAAGTTTTCACAATGTATAACCACGGATTTCAGCTCTAAATATGCACATTTTCGAACAAACCATATATGTATTGTGTAATATGATGTTATAGGACTGTCATCTGATGAAGTTTATGAAGGTTAGTGAAATAATTAATATCGTTTGCTGGTTTTGTCGCTATCAATACTGTTGCTTTGAATCAATGCTGTTGTGTGGTAGGCTATTGTAGTAAGCTAATATAATGCTATATTGTGATTTCGCTGTCAAACACTTAAAAAATCGGAAATATTGGCTGGATTCACAAGATCTTTGTCTATCATTTGCTGTACACCATGTATTTTGCAGAAATGTTTTATGATGAGTATTTAGGTATTTCACGTCGGTCTCTATAATTACTCTGGCTGCTTCGGTGCTATTTCTGATGGTAGCTGTGATGGTAGCTGCAATGTAAAACTGATTTATACCTCAAATATGCACATTTTTRGAACAAAACATCGATTTATTGTTTAATAACCTCTTGAGAATACAGGGGGTGCTGTTTCAACTTCGACATTTTGCGTTCCCAAATTAAACTTCCTCGTACTCAATTCTTGCTCGTACAATATGCATATTATTATTACTATTGGATAGAAAACAATCTCTAGTTTCTAAAACCGTTTGAATTATGTCTGTGGGTGAATTCCAGAAGTCTTTCTGCACGAAAATCATGACAGGAACTGCGAAGGTCTGAAAACTAGGCTCTGATCCGGATCGTTTAAAGCTCTGTATGTGTCCTATGGGTCGAAATGAACTGCACCCGCCTTCCCCTGGATGTCAGTAACCAATGAAAAGTGGAATGGAGTCTCTACGTATTTCTCAGCTTTTATAAAAGGCCATGGAGTGGAAGTCCGTTCTTTTCGACGCTCGTCAAGACGCAAGAGAGGACATCAGAATGGCATGCTCAAAAGCTCTCGTTATCGGCCTAGATATATACCGCTGTGATTTAATTCGATAAGTGTTTAGAAACATCATAGAAGTTATTTTAAACCGATTATATCAGTTTATGCGAGTATATTGCTATTTTTGGAATTTCGTAGTATTGCGTTTGGAGGATTTGGACATGTGTGTGCCACGTAGCTATTGTTAGCTGCTAATTCCGAAGTTGAAGAGGACGTTTTACAACAAAGCAACGATTCTTTTGGACAAAGGACACCTTGCCCAAATTCTGATGGAAGCTCAACTAATAGTAAGAACTATTTATGATGTTAATTCGTTGTTCTGTGGAAAAATGTAAAAGTATTTTTCGGCCATATTGCGGCACTGGTCCTGGCTAACGCACATGTAGTTCTAGTAACGTTAATTTTAAAAATCTAACACAGCGGTTGCATTAATAAAATGCATCTTTCAATTGCTGTCCAACCTGTATTTTTTTGTCAAGTTTTCGATTATTTATTGATTAGATTAGGTGCCTTTCCAAGATGGCGCCGGACAGAATGCATGCCATGTTTTTACTGATTGCATTGCATAACCACGATTTGTGCTGCTAAATATGCGCATTTTCGAACAAAAGCTATATGCATTGTGTAATATGATGTTACAGGATGTCATCTGATGAAGTATATCAAGGTTAGTAAAATATATCTTTTGCTGTTGTTACGATCGCTAACCTGTGCTGCTGGTGAATTGCTTGTGTTTCTGGCTATTGTGGTAAGCTCATATAATGCATATTTGTGTTTTCGCCGTAAAACACGTAAAAAATCTGACATATTGGCTGGATTCACAAGATGTTGGGCTTTCATTTGCTGTGCTGTGTATTTTTCAAAAATGTTTAAAGATGAGTAATTAGTTATTTGATGTTGGTCTCTGTAATTATTCTGGCAGCTTCGGCACTATTTCAGATTGCAGTCGCAATGTAGAACTGTGATTTATACCTGAAAAATGCACATTTTTCTAAAGAAACATATGCTATACATAAAATATGTTATCAGACTGTCATCTTATGAAGTGTTTCTTGTTTAGTGGCTATATATATCTTTATTTTGTCGAATTAGTGATAGCTACCCATGCAGGAAAAAAATGGTGGGAAAAAAAGTTGTGTCTTTTGCTATCGTGGTTAGCTAATAGATTTACATATTGGTGCTTCCCTGTAAAACATTTTAAAAATCAGAAATGATGGCTGGATTCACAGACTGTATCTTTCATCTGGTGTCTTGGACTTGTGATTTAATGATATTTAGATTGCAGTATTTACTTGTGACGCTATGCTAGGCTATGTTAGTCAGCTTTTTTTACTGTGGGGGGTGCTCCCGGAACCGGGATGGTGACCGTGAGAAGATAACATGTTATAAGACTGTCATCTGATGAAGTTGTTTCTTGGTTATTTGTTGGTCTGGTTAGTTTGGTGGTTTTGTGCAAGCTACCTGTGCTGTGAAAGAATGTCTGTGCTTTTTTGTATTTGGTGGTGAGCTAACATAAATTACGTGGTGTTTTCGCTGTAAAACATTTTAAAAATCGGACATTGACTGGATTCACAAGATGTGTATCTTTCATTTGCTGTTTGGAATTGTTAATGTGTGAAAGTTAAATATTTCTCAAAAATATTTTTTGATTTCGCGCTCTGGCTTTTCAGTGGAATGTGGGAGGAGTTCCGCTAGCGGAACCCCAGTCCTCGCCAGTTAAAGAAGAAAGGGTCTAAACCATCTGACCTAGATGTTTTTTTGGGGTGAAGTTTAAGGAGTGCCTTTAGCACCTTTGGACTCAGTGACCATCTGCAGGGAGAGACTTTGTAGCGGGGCAGGGCAAAAATAGGGAGAAGCATCGGGGATAGTCGCATTAGATGGGGTGGGAGATCAGGAATTGTTGGACGGGAAAGGAGGCATGGCTGAGTCAAATAGGAATACTGACTTAATGAAGTGGTGATTAAAGAGCTCAGCAATGTGCTTCTTGTCAGTAACAACCACATCATCAACATGAACTTTTTAGGGATAGGGGGCAGCATTTTCACTTTGGATGAATAGCGTGCCCAGAGGGAACTGCCTGCTCCTCAGTTCCAGTTGCTAATATATGCATATTATTATTACTATTGGATATAAAACACTCTGAAGTTTCTAAAACTGTTTGAATGATGTCTGTGAGTATAGTATAACAGAACTCATATGGCAGGTAAAAACCTAAGAAAAAATCCAAACAGGAAGTGAGAATTCTGAGGCTGGTCGATTTCCAACTCATCGCCTATTCAAATCCCATTTAGATATGGATCTGTTTGCACTTCCTACGCATTCCACTAGATGTCAATAGTCTGTAGAACGTTAATGAAGCCTCTACTGTGATGTGGGGCCGGATGGGAACTGTTTGAGTCAGTGGTCTGGCAGAGTGCCAGTTCCTGGTCAAGCGCATTCCACACGATATCGCCTTGCGTTCCATTACTTCTGTAGACACAAAGGAATTCTCCGGGTGGAACGTTATTGAATATTTATGGTAACAACATCCTGAAGATTGATTCTCTACTTATTTTGACAAGTTTATTCGACCTGTAATATAACTTTTTGAAGTTTTCGTCCGACGTTCGCCTGGATCTGCGCGAGCGTTTGGACATGTGAACTAAACGTGCTAGCAAAAGTAGCTACTTACAGTGGGGAGAACAAGTATTTGAAACACTGCCAATTTTGCAGGTTTTCCTACTTACAAAGCATGTAGAGGTCTGTAWTTTTTATCATAGGTACACCTCAACTGTGAGAGACGGAATCTAAAACAAAAATAAAAAAAATCACATTGTATGATTTTTAAGTAATTTATTTGCATTTGTGCTTCTTGTCAGTAACAACCACATCATCAACATTAAGGGACATGGGCAGCTGTGAGGAGGAGGGTTTATTCTCCAGGTCTTTAACTGTTTCCCAGAACATCTTGGGGCTAGACCCACAGAGAGAAAACTGCTCTTTGGCCTTCCGGATTGCCTGAGTGAACTTATTTCTCATTTGCTTGAACGAGAGCCAGTCAGCTTGAGTATGAGTGTGCCGAGCTTTCGTCAAATGCAATTCTTGAGGTGTAGTAACTCCGCAAGATCACGGTCGAACCAGGGGCTTAACCTGTTATTAATTCTTATTTTCTTTATGGGGGCGTGTTTGTTAACAATACCACGGAAAATACACTGCTCAAAAAAATAAAGGGAACACTAAAATAACACATCCTAGATCTGAATGAATGAAATATTCTTATTAAAGACTTTTTTCTTTACATAGTTGAATGTGCTGACAACAAAATCACACAAAAATTATCAATGGAAATCAAAATTATCAACCCATGGAGGTCTGGATTGGGAGTCACACTCAAAATTAAAGTGGAAAACCACACTACAAGCTGATCCAACTTTGATGTAATGTCCTTAAAACAAGTCAAAATGAGGCTCAGTAGTGTGTGTGGCCTCCACGTGCCTGTATGACCTTGACCTCCTACAACGCCTGGGCATGCTCCTGATGAGGTGGCGATGGTCTCCTGAGGGATCTCCTCCCAGACCTGACTAAACATCGGCCAACTCCTGGACAGTCTGTGGTGCAACGTGGCGTTGGTGGATGGAGCGACATGATGTCCAGATGTGCTCAATAGATTCAGGTCTGGGGAACGGGCGGGCAGTCCATAGCATCAATGCCTTCCTCTTGCAGGAACTGCTGACACACTCCAGTCACATGAGTCTAGCATTGTCTTGCATTAGGAGGAACCCAGGGCCAACCGCACCAGCATATGGCTCACAAAGGGGTCTGAGGATCTCATCTCGGTACTAATGGCAGTCAGGCTACCTCTGGCGAGCACATTGAGGCTGTGCGGGCCCCCAAAGAAATGCCACCCCACACCATGACTGACCCACCGCCAAACGGTCATGCTGGAGGATGTTGCAGGCAGCAGAACGTTCTCCACGGCGTCTCCAGACTCTGTCACGTCTGTCACGTGCTTGTGGAACCTGCTTTCATCTGTGAAGAGCACAGGGCGCCAGTGGCGAATTTGCCAATCTTGGTGTTCTCTGGCAAATGCCAAACGTCCTGCACGGTGTTGGGCTGTAAGCACAACCCCACCTGTGGACGTCGTGCCCTCATACCACCCTCATGGAGTCTGTTTCTGACCGTTTGAGCAGACACATGAATTTGTGGCCTGCTGGAGTCATTTTGCAGGGCTCTGGCATTGCTCCTCCTGCTTACTCCTTGCCACAAGGCGGAGGTAGCGGTCCTGCTGCTGGGTTGTTGCCCTCTCTACGGCCTCCTCCACGTCTCTTGATGTACTGGCCTGCTCCTGGTAGCGTCTCCATGCTCTGGACACTACGCTGACAGACACAGCAAACCTTCTTGCCACAGCTCGCATTGATGTGCCATCCTGGATGAGCTGCACTACCTGAGCCACTTGTGTGGGTTGTAGATTCCGTCTCATGCTACCACTAGAGTGACACCGCCAGCATTCAAAAGTGACCAAAACATCGGCAGGAAGCATAGGAACTGAGAAGTGGTCTGTGGTCTGTGGTTGTCCTATTCCATTTGCACAACAGCATGTGCAATTATTGTCAATCAGTGTTGCTTTCTAAGTGGACAGTTTGATTTCACAGAAGGTGATTGACTTGGAGTTACATTGTGTTGTTTAAGTGTTCCCTTTATTTTTTTGAGCAGTGTAAAATAAAGAAGGTCCAAGGTCCACTTCTCTCCCACTGTCACTTTTCTTTCTCCTCAGTCAGGGTGTTGTAACTAATGACTAATCTGTAGCTGGTCTCTCTCTTCATTCAGAGTGTGTGCTGGTATCACTCTGTCACGTTCCTGACCTGTTTTTCCTTTTTCTTGTATTTATTTAGTTGGTCAGGGCGTGAGTTGGGTGGGCTGTCTATGTGTGATTTCTATGTTGGGGGTTGTGTTCGGCCTGGTATGATTCTCAATAGAGGCAGCTGTCAATCGTTGTCCCTGATTGAGAATCATACTAAGGCAGCCGGGGTTTCACGTGTGTCTTGTGGTGTTTTGTTCCTGTGTCAGTGTTTGTGCCACACAGGACTGTTTCGGTTTTGTCACGTTGGTTGTTTTGTATTTTGAAGTGTTTGTTGACTTTCATTAATAATGAACACTAACCACTCTGCGTTTTGGTCCTCTCCGTCTGTCAGCGAGGACAGCCGTTACACACTCTTTCTAAAACTGGTCTCTGTCCTCTGTCAGGTTTTTCTAACTGGTCTGTATTTGCCCTCTTTCTGCAGGTGAGTGGTCTTATAAACTAAGATTCTTTCTGCAGGTGAGTTGATCTTTAAACTAAGAAGACTCTTTCTGCAGGTGAGTTGGTCTTATAAACTAAGAAGACTCTTTCTGCAGGTGAGTTGGTCTTATAACTAAGAAGACTCTTTCTGCAGGTGAGTTGGTCTTATAAACTAAGAAGACTCTTTCTGCAGGTGAGTTGGTCTTATAAACTAAGAAGCCTTTCTGCAGGTGATTTGGTCTTATAAACTAAGAAGACTTTTTCTGCAGGTGAGTTGGTCTTATAAACTAGAAGACTCTTTCTGCAGGTGAGTTGGTCTTATAAACTAGAAGACCCTTTCTGCAGGTGAGTTGGTCTTATAACTAAAAGACTCTTTCTGCAGGTGAGTTGGTCTATAAACTAAGAAGACTCTTTCTGCAGATGAGTTGGTCTTATAAACTAAGAGACACTTTCTGCTGGTGAGTTGGTCTTATAAACTAAGAAGACTCTTTCTTCTGGTGAGTTGGTCTTATAAACTAGGAAGACTCTTTCTGCAGGTGAGTTGGTCTATTAACTAAGAAGACTCTTTCTGCAGGTGAGTTGGTCTTATAAACTAAGAGACTCTTTCTGCTGGTGAGTTGGTCTTAAAACTAAGAAGCTCTTTCTGCAGGTGAGTTGGTCATAAACTAAAGAGACTCTTTCTCCAGGTGAGTTGGTCTTATAAATTAAGAAGACTCTTTCTGCAGGTGAGTTGGTCTTATAAACTAAGAAGAATCTATCTGCAGGTGAGTTGGTCTTATAAACTAATAAGACTCTTTCTGCAGGTGAGTTGGTCTTATAAACTAAGAAGAATCTATCTGCGTGAGTTGGTCTTATAAACTAAGAAGACTCTTTCTGCAGGTGAGTTGGTCTTATAACTAAGAAGACTCTTTCTGCAGGTGAGTTGGTCTTATAAACTAAGAAGACTCTTTCTGCAGGTGAGTTGGTCTTAAACTAGAAGACTCTTTCTGCTGGTGAGTTGGTCTTATAACTAAGAAGACTCTTTCTGCAGGTGAGTTGGTCTTATAAACTAAGAAGGCTCTTTCTGCTGGTGGAGTTGGTCTTATAAACTAAGAAGACTCTTTCTGCTGGTGAGTTGGTCTTTATAACTAAGAAAACTCTTTCTGCTGGTGAGTTGGTCTTATAAACTAAGAAGACTCTTCTGCAGGTGAGTTGGTCTTATAAACTAAGAAGGCTCTTTCTGCTGGT
>NW_019946011.1:21299-31607 GCF_002910315.2 Salvelinus sp. IW2-2015
CCTACAACGCCTGGGCATGCTCCTGATGAGGTGGCGGATGGTCTCCTGAGGGATCTCCTCCCAGACCTGACTAAAGCATCGGCCAACTCCTGGACAGTCTGTGGTGCAACGTGGCGTTGTGGTGGAGCGAGACATGATGTCCCAGATGTGCTCAATTAGATTCAGGTCTGGGAACGGGCGGGCCAGTCCATAGCATCAATGCCTTCCTCTTGCAGGAACTGCTGACACACTCCAGTACATGAGTCTAGCATTGTCTTGCATTAGGAGGAACCCAGGGCCAACCGCACCAGCATATGGTCTCACAAGGGGTCTGGATCTCTATCTCGGTACCTAATGGCAGTCAGCTACCTCTGGCGAGCACATTGAGGCTGTGCGGCCCCCAAAGAAAGGCCACCCACACCATGACTGACCCACCGCCAAACGGTCATGCTGGAGGATGTTGCAGGCAGCAGAACGTTCTCCACGGCGTTCTCCAGACTCTGTCACGTCTGTCACGTGCTTAGTGTGAACCTGCTTTCACTCTGTGAAGAGCACAGGGCGCCAGTGGAATTGCCAATCTTGGTGTTCTCTGGCAAATGCCAAACGTCCTGCACGGTGTTGGGCTGTAAGCACACCCCACCTGTGGACGTCGTGCCCTCATACCACCCTCATGGAGTCTGTTTCTGACCGTTTGAGCAGAACATGCACATTTGTGGCCTGCTGGAGGTCATTTTGCAGGGCTCTGGCATTGCTCCTCCTGCTACTCCTTGCCACAAAGGCGGAGGTAGCGGTCCTGCTGCTGGGTTGTTGCCTCCTACCGGCTCCTCCACGTCTCTTGATGTACTGGCCTGTCTCCTGGTAGCGTCTCCATGCTCTGGACACTACGCTGACAGACACAGCAAACCTTCTTGCCACAGCTCGCATTGATGTGCATCCTGGATGAGCTGCACTACCTGAGCCACTTGTGTGGGTTGTAGATTCCGTCTCATGCTACCACTAGAGTGAAAGCACCGCCAGCATTCAAAAGTGACCAAAACATCGGCCAGGAAGCCATAAACTGGCGAAGTGAGTTGGTCTTATAAACTATCTCCAACAACGCATTGTGTTTTCTGACTATATACTATACAGCAAAGTCTACTCAGGTTCTGAACCTATCACTGCTCCTGTGTTAGTGTTCGCTTTGTGTCCATTTCTGAGACTAAGTGTATTTGATATGTTGTCCCCAGAAGAAAGGGAAATGTAAAAACAGGAAGATAAACTAAAAGTAACATGGTGGTTGAGGTTGGGACATGTTATAACGGCTGTCTATCTCTACCTCCTCATTTGATGAGGAGAGGCGAGAAGGATCGGAGGACCAATACGGAGAGTGGTAAGTGTCCATGTTTTAATAATATAAACTGAACACTACACAAATAACAAAATAACAAATGTGAARGAACCGAAACAGTACCGTGTGGCGACAAACACTGACACGGAGGACAAACACCTACAAACCAACAGTGAAAACAGGCAACCTAAATATGGCTCCCAATCAGAGACAATGCAAAACACCTGCCTCTGATTGAGAACCATATCAGGCTAAATGAACAAACCTAAACATAGAAACAAATAACATAGACTGCCCACCCCAACTCACGCCCTGACCATACTAAATAAAGACAAAACAAGGGAAAATAAAGGTCAGAACGTGACACATGTTCTTGTCCTTGAAACATATTAATCTGATTCCTGAGTCGATAGTGTAGACTTACCAGACCTGGGATGAAATACTATCTGAAAATATTAGAATGGCTTGCAAGGAAAACTTCCATGGAAGTGGACAAATTCGTGGACAAATTCGAGGTAAAAAGGAGTTGGAGCAGTCAACAAATAAAGGCAGAGATTGATTTGTTATTGCTCACTTTAATACATTGTACAGGATGTGAACAGCTGACTGACATTTCAACATCAAGCTGACATCTTCCTCAGAGTGACCTGATCATCATTTAACTACTGAAGACAGGAAGCTACTAATGTATCCCAGGAAGTAAATGGGAATTTGACTCATATGTTCAGAATGAAACAAACATAAATGAGCAGGGATGGAGACAGAATGAGAGAGGGAGAGTCAGAGAGATGAAGAGAGAGTCATAGAGAGTCAGAGAGAGAGAGAGGGTAGTTGTTACAGTAGGTTATTTATTACACTTCTCACAAATCCAGTTCAGTTTATTATCACAATTTGAATCAATCCATGTCTTTTTAGGCTGAACTTGTCCATCTCTTAGTTCAACACAGTCCTTCTCCTGATTGGTTGAATGACCACCACCAATACTAGGCTGGTTGCTCCCCCAGTACCTATGTTAACAACACAGAGAACCAGACAGTCACACTGTCAGTAAAAAATCATTTAAAATTAAATAAATAATGCCTGTGTTTTTTGAGCGATAAAGCCACATGCTGTCAGATGTGGGCCACCAACAAAAAGTAAAAAACATATACCTATATAGTTTTTTTTTTAAATGACTTTTTAGTTTCTCCATATCACAACTGGATGGTCAAATCTCTCACCGTGTGTTCAGTGGTGTGCCGTCTACCCATTTCCAGAACCCCTCAGTCTCACTGTCAGTCAGACCGATCCAGACTCCCTTTTTGAGGCTAAAGAGATATGTCTGTTGTTGAGAAAGATAAATTAATAGAATGATCAAAATGATGTTTATCATGTGTGGTGTGTCTCTCTCTCTCTCTCTCTCTCTCTCTCTCTCTCTCTCTCTCTCTCTCTCTCCTCTCTCTCTCTCTCCTCTCTCTCTTCTCTCTCTCACTCTCACTCTCACTCTCACTCTCACTCTCACTCTCACTCTCTCTCTCTCGCTCTCCACTCTCTCTATGTATTTATCTATCTCCCCCACTCTCTCACCTGTTCCTCTCTGCTGTTTATGATCACCAGGTCTGCTCCTCTCTCCAGACAGTCCATTCTGCTCTCACTCCAGGTTTTTCTCTTAGTAGAGACGAAGACCAACAGGATTCAAACTTGTTCCAGCCTTCAAAACAGGTTAGTGAAAACGTTCATTGCCATCTCATTATTCTACACTCATTAATGAAAAAATACAAACAACACTTTTAGTGTGCGTTCAGGCTGTAACCAGGGTTGAGTTTTAGTGAGGTCGTAAGACAGCGGGATTAATTGTATAGAAACTTCCAAAGAGTACTGCATTTCTATGTAATAAGGAAACTTTTAAATGCTATTTGGAGAACAGCAAAAACAATCAAAAATACCCCAGCCTTTATCACCTTGGCTTCTGTAGATTCATTCACATCAGTTGATCTACAAACACACAGCCTAGTAGCTATACAATAGTAATGTCATACAGAAAATTAGAATACGAGAACATGAATATGAAGAAATGGATTACACTGACAAGTAGCGTCAGTGACTGTTCAGTCAGTGATAGTGTTGAACTGCATAATTCATCATCTCTTTACATAGATATGGCTTTCTTCAACTGACATTGCGGTTCACATTTGTATTCCTAGGCATTACTAATCAAGCTCCGCACAAACAGATATCAATGGAGCGCACAGATGATCATGTTATCACATTACATTAATGATTTGAATATCACTAAGGATTCTGTGTTAATATCAGTGATGTTGTGGTTAAAAAAGATGGGTAATAGGTCAACTATAAAACTCCAGTGGTGATCGAGATAAGAAGAACAACCAGTGACATAAAGGAAATGTAGGACTATTTACACCCTGCATTGTTTGCATTTTGAGAGCATTAAATGTAGGCCTATAGGGAAGACAGGCCAGTGAATATGTCTATATTAAAACACATCTTCTTTCTTTTAGTTCCTAACTTCTTTGATACAGATTTAGTCAGGGACCCCACATGGGACCCCAACCCTAAGTTTGGGAACCAGTGTATTAACCTCTCTCCGCCTTGCTTCATCTCTCTCTCTGTTTCCTCTGCTGCAGCCTTCCTCAGCCTCACCACTGAGCGCCACTTCACTGTCTGTCTTAGTAGCCTATTCTTTGTGAAGCAAAGTTATTATGAGAGCTTAGTAGCCTATTTTTTTGCTCCTGCTGAGGTAGGCGCCTTTTAACGTTACCGTCTTACTTCATCCTTCTAGCTGGCTAAGTAATACTACCCAGAGCTCTTCAACATTACTGCAATAGAAGTCTCTGCTTCATAATCCTACAGGCATGATGACAGATCATTACAAATGTATTGCTTATTTATTCAAATGAATGGAAATTCTTAGCAATTCTTTCACATGGTGTCTATTAGCAATGAGTTTGTGACATATTGACTGTAAGACTAAAGCATGTTGATTGTATGGATACCTGTGTGATTGTGACTCTGTCTGTTACTGTGTTTGTGGGGTTAATTGGAAAAACATGACTGACTGACATATCTATAAGCGACTATTAAACAGTTTTATACTCATTCTCCAAGATTCAAATTTAATTTTTTGGGGGGATGTCTGTAGACACGACAGGAGATGCTGGTCGTTTGAAAATGTACTTTTGTCTGGCATCTCGCAAACACAGTCAGCAGCGTATCTTAGTGTCTGCTTGAGCGGACTACGAGCTGGGGTAGTTCGTTTCACGTCTCAGGCCCTCGGCCTGTGCTGCGAGAGGAGGAGTTAGCCTTTGAGATGGTGGTGAAAGTGCTGCTTAAAAGGCGAATCCCAGGATGCAAATCCGGGTTGACGTTGGCAAACTTAACAAACAAACCACTGTTCTTGATTCCACTCGTTTGCAAAGAAGAGCGATTAGAACTCAGTCAGATCAATAATTTATTATTATTCATTTTTCTCATTAGAAACAGTTACTGAGGTCAGCCCTCAACGTCCTCATGTAGCTACGGGCCCTGTGGGTATTGAACATGTACAATTAATGTTATGATCGTGTATTAAGTAAACTCACCGGATTAGATAACTTTTCCCATAAGATCCTCTTTCTCCCTCTGTAGCTGGTCTCTCTCTTTAGTCAGGTTATTGTAGCTCTAGTCGTAGTTTGGCCTTGAAAAGTTTGCTCACTAATCAGATTTTACCCATGGGACTGCCAGTTAATTCTAGTAATTACAATTTATGATACTTACAGTGGACAGACTGGCCTATGATCCCAGCCAGGTAAGTAGAACACACCACAGCAGCCCCAGACACACCGCAACAGCTAGGAAGGGTCTCTTCCCTGTGCTATCAGGCCCTATGTACATGTAAAAAGATGTGTGTGTATAGTATGTGTGTATATTGTGTGTGTGTGTGTGTGTGTGTGTGTGTGTGTGTGTGTGTGTGTGTGTGTGTGTGTGTGTGTGTGTGTGTGTGTGTGTGTGTGTGTGTGTGTGTGTGTGTGTGTGTTGTTGTGTGTGTGTGTGTGTGTGTGTGTGTGTGTGGTGTGTGTTGTGGTGTGTTGTGTGTGTGTGTGTGTGTGTGTTACCGTGTGTGCTGGTCTCCCGGTCCTTTAGTTGAAGTGTGTTCTACATCTTTCTGTCGTTGGTGCTGGTCTCGTGGTCTCTCGGGGTGTCTGCACTGACGTAGATATCCACAATCCTCTCCTCCGTCTCGCCTCTGTCAAAACTTGACTTTCTTGTGCATGTTCTGGCTTGGCATAGATGGCTTCAGACATCTTCAGCAATGCCTGATGCTTCTTGTACTATGTGCTGTAATTGTACTTTACGTTAAGTCTCGGGTTATAGTGATATCTTCGCCTCTGCCTTGTGTCTGTCTCTGTGTCTGTTTCTGTGTTCGTGTCTGTCTCTGTATCGTCTGTGTGTCTGTCTATATCTGTGTGAAGATGTAACCCCTAGGGAGGTATAAGAAAATGACACGGGTAGTTGTGGCTACAGCTTCTCCTTTGCATATTTGTGTTTGTCTCCTGAGTAGTGAGTTTACACATATTAGTCTACTGTACTGACTTCATGTTGTGTCTGACGTTGTGTGAAACATAACTACTGGTGCACAGGAAGATAAGAAGTAGAGATTTTATTAATATGCTAATACAAAAAATGTAATGTGCAAAATAATCAACTTCTATTGTAAAACTATTCTGTTGTTGAGTCTACTGGACTGARTTCATGTTGTGAAACATAACCACTGGTACACAGGAAGCCACATTATCAGGAAGTAGGTAGGAAGGTATTACAGTTTTTCTCGATTGCTAAGACACTTTTAATGAAACTYGGGTCCACTTGAGTGCCATCATAACTTAATGAGCACAACAATATACTGTTTTGCAAAACAGTAATTCATTTCTCATTGATTTCACAAACTATGCAAATYCTAAGCACATTTTTGCAAAACAGTAAACACAACTCTCTACAAAAAAAACGCAGAAGTCAGTTGAGTAAATCAGGTCAAACAAAATCCAAGCATTTGGTCACAGCTGATACAAATGACTAGCATGATTGTGAACTACTTCTGCACGCGTGCAAATCTTCTTTGCACAATTGTTCAATCAGTCCTTATTCATGAGTAAAAGAGGTCACCTCTGAGTTGCTGTTTGTAAGAATGGACCAAGTAAGAGGCAGAGGAAAATGAGAGGTAGAGAGGCCGATAGAGGAACGTTCAGCTCTCAGTTCAAATGGAAAAAGGTCAAATAAAGCATTTTGTTTCTGGACATTCATACGCTTGAGTGACTTCCTTTCTGCGTTGGTCATCTTTGGTAAAAAGAGTTTTAGGAAAAAAGAATACAGCCCGTGTTGTGATAATATGTTTAGTTGTCTTTATGCTGCATACTATAATTATTTGATTTGATTTATAGTATCAACAGATGGCAGAGACATATTAAAGAGGGTTAACCTTGTTTGGGTATATTGATAGATGTAGAAAAAAATGTACATTACATAACAAGTTGCACAGTATGTTTTGATGGAGGTAGTCGATTGTGTGCCATGTACTTCATGTCTTGAGAGTCTTACTGTAATGCATTCTGCAAATGAAATGTGTCATTTTGGCCACCTTTTTTCAGTTTTGGGCAGAGTGTCATTTTGAAAAAGTTGATTTTGTTTTCGACAAATGTGCTCAAGCAACCAAGGAAAACTGTAATACAAGTTTGCATACTGGTGTGCGTGTGAGAGTGTGTGTGAGAGTGCCTGTATGTGTGTCTGTGAGAGAGAAAGAGAGAGATGGAGTATTTAAGTTATGTCAGTATTTAACATGAATTTGATTGTATGACTTAATTTGCCTTTTTTTTCTATTACGCCTCTGGCTTCCTGTTAAGGCCAGGGCTGATTCCAAGGTTTTACTGTTAACCTACAAAGCATTACATGGACTTGCTCCTATCTATCCCTCTGATTTGGTCCTGCCGTAAATACCTACACGTACCCCACATTCACTAGACGCAGGCCTCCTTATTTTACCTGGAATTTCTAAGCAAACAGCTGGAGGCAGGGCTTTCTCCTAAAGAGCTCCATTTTTAGGGAATGGTCTGCCTATCCATGCGAGAGACGCAGACTCGGTCTCGACCTCTAAGTCGTTACAGGATACTCATCTCTTCAGTAGGTCCTAAGATTGAATGTAGTCTGGCCCAGGGGTGCGAAGGTGAACGGCAAGACGTTGGAGTGACGAAGCGCCCTTGCTGTCTCTGCCTGGTTGGCTCCCCTCTCTCCACTGGGATTCACTGCCTCTGACCCTATTACGTGGGCTGAGTCACTGGCTTACTAGTGCTTTTCCATGATGTCCCTAGGAGGGGTAGCGTCACGTCTCCTTTTTTGCTATACTTGACTTGAGTGGGTTGAGTCAGCCAATTTTGCACCCCCTCGGACTCGTGCGGTGGAGGAGATCTTCATGGGCTATAATCAGCCTGGTCTCAGGGTAGTAAGTTGGTGGTCTGTTGATATCCCTCTAGTGGTGTGGGGGCTGTGCTTTGGCAAAGTGGGTGGTGTTATATTCTGCCTGGTTGGGGGACGGGGCCACAGTGTCCCACGACCCCCCCTGTCTCAGCCTCCAGTATCTGGAGGCTGGTGAAATTCTCCTGTCTTCTCTGGTGAAATTCTCCTGTCTTATCTGGTGTAATTCTCCTGTCTTCTTCTGTGTGTAATTCTCCTGCCTTCTCTGGTGTAATTCTCCTGTCTTATCTGGTGTAATTCTCCTGTCTTATCTGGTGTAATTCTCCTGTCTCATCTGGTGTAATTCTCCTGTCTTCTCTGGTGTAATTCTCCTGTCTTCTCTGGTGTAATTCTCCTGTCTTCTCTGGTGTAATTCTCCTGTCTTATCTGGTGTCATTTTCCTGTCTTCTCTGGTGTAATTCTGCTGTCTTATCTGGTGTAATTCTCCTGCCTTCTCTAATGTTCTGTGTGATCTAAAGTATGCCCCCTCTAATTCTCCCATCTTTCTCTCGCTCTCTCCCCTCCCGGAGGACCTGAGGCCTAGGACCATGCCTCAGGACTACCTGGCCTGATGACTCCTGGCTGTCTCTATCCCCAGTCCACCTGGTCATGCTGCTGATCCTATTTCTGCTGTTTTGCCTGTGGCGATGGAATCCTGATCTGTTCATCAGACGTGCTACCTTGTCCCGGACCTGTTGTTTTCAACTATCTCTATCCCTCTCCCTCTCTACCGCACCTGCTGTCTCTAACTCTGAACGCTCGACTATGAAAAGCCAACTGACATTTACTCCTGAGGTGCTGACTTGTTGCATTGTGATTATTATTTGACCCTGCTGGTCATCTATGAACGTCTTGAAGAACGATCTGGTCTCAGTGGCCATGTGTAATCTCCACCTGGCACATTCAGAAGAGGACTGGCCACCCCTCAGAGCCTGGTTCCTCTCTACGTTTCTTCCTAGGTTCCTGCCTTTCTAGGGAGTTTTTCCTAGCCACCGTGCTTCTACATCCCTAACTATAACATTTTCTGATAAGACAGAACTGCCAAAGGGGGCGGAGTTAGCCTGCAGAGTTATGTCATACTATCCAGGTCTGTGCCCTAACAATTCGAGCTTCTACTTTTAAAAATCCACCATTCCAGAAACAAGTCTCTAACCGTTGCCACTTCTTATAGAKCCCCTTCAGCCCCCAGCTGTGCCCTGGACACCATATGTGAATAGATCGCCCCCCTCATCTATCTTCAGAGTTCGCACTGTTAGGTGACCTAAACTGGGCACTAATGCTGCCAATACATAACCTCGTAAAACTGACTATCCTATCGATCCTTGACTTCGGCGATATCATTTACAAAATAGCCCCTAACACTCTACTCATCAAACTGGATGTAGTCTATCGCAATGCCATCTGTTTTATCACCAAAGCCCCATATACTGCCACCACTGGCGCTGTATGCTCTTGTTGCTGGCCCCTCAATACATATCCGTCACCAAACCCACTGGCTCCAGGTCATCTAATAAGTCTCTGATAGGTAACGCCCCGCCTATCTCAGCTCACTGGTCACCATAACAACACCCACCCGTAGCACGCGCTCCAGCAGGGATATTGCACTGGTCATCCCCAAGCCAACACTTCCTTTGGCCGCCTTTCCATCCAAGTTCTCTGCTGCAACGACTGGAACGAATTGCGTAAATATCTGATACTGGAGTCTTATATCTCCCTCTCTAACTTTAAGCATCATCTTGTCAGAGCAGCTTACCGATCACTGCACCTGTACACAGTCAATCTGTAAATAGCACACCCGACTACCTCATCCCCTATTATTACTTACCTTCTTGCTCTTTGCCCCCCGTATGTCTACTTGCACATCATCATCTGCACATCTATCACTCCAGTGTTAATGTTAAATTGTAATTATTTTTGCCTCTAGGGCTATTTATTGCTTACCTCCCTACTCTTCTACATTTGCACAACACAGAGCTTTCTATTTTTATTTTATTTTGTGTTATTGATTGTATGTTTGTTTGTGTAACTCTGTGTTGTTGTTTTCGTCGCACTGCTTTGCTTTATCTTGGCCAGGTCGCAGTTGTAAATGAGAACTTGTTCTCACTGGCCTACCTGGTTAAATAAAGGTGAAACAAAAATAAAAACATTTTAAAAAATCTGCATTGTTTGCTGTTTGGGGCTTTAGGCTGGGTTTCTGTATAAACACTTTGTGACTCTGCTGATGTAAAGAGGGCTTTATGAATACATTTTGTTTTTATTTGAGAAAGAGAGAAGAGAGACAAAATGGGAAGTTGTCTGCAGTATGTGTTGTCATGGTGTTGGTAAACATTTTCTCACAAATGACAGATAATGTTTCTGTGTTCATCTCAGCACTGTCCTCATTCTCAGAGGCCAACATTATCAGGGTTAGGCCAATACCATACCTAGAGGATTATTAAAACAGTCAGATGTCGTGGTTAAAACATAAATCCTCAATAATATCTAGACATTGCTCTTCTTAAACCCATCAATGAGAATTA
>NW_019946011.1:33372-36220 GCF_002910315.2 Salvelinus sp. IW2-2015
ACAGTGCTTAAACCTCCGGCCATCCTACAATTAAGCTAGATGCCCTCAATCTCACACAAATTATCAAGGAACCTACCAGGTACAACCTAATCCAACAACCATGGGCACCCTCTTAGATATCAATCCTGGACCACTTGCCCCTCTACATAACACCTCTGCTGTGCTTACAACCAGGATCTCAGCGATTCACTGCCTCATTGCCTGCGTGTGTTATATGCTGTCGCGGTCAAAGACTCAACCACTCATTTCTGTCAAACTGCTCCTAAACACTTCAGCAGCCAGGCCTTTCTAATTAACCTGGCCTGTGTATCGCTGAAAGATACTGCCACCTTGTAGAGATAAAAGTTGAATGAAAATAAATGTGAAAGCGTATTGTCGAAGTAATTACTGTTTCTTTCTCTGTGGTCAGTGGTTTGCCATTCACACATTCAAGTCCCCTCGGTAACAGATTCAGTCAGAGCGATCTTGGCCCTGTGTTGAGGCCGAAGAGAAACGCACYTTGTTGAAAAATATAAATATATACAGGCAGGTTCAAAATGATTGCTCCCTTGATAAGATGAGSAAAAAAAACMTACTATTCTGAGCTCCACATTTATAWTATGATATTTTATACTAATACAATTGCTCTGAGAAAGAGACTTTGTTGAACAAATATWTTKAAAAATCWAAAGAAAATATGTGTCAAAATTATTGGCACACCTGTTTTTAACACTGCAAAACTCCCCTTGCGAGGATAATGGCACTGAGCCMTTTTCTAAAATGTTTTAATAGATTGGGAGYGATATTAGATKATTCCTCCATATCTTTACAGATGCTTGATGTCCTTCATATGCACGTATGGTCTGCCCTCTTCAATTCAAACCACAGGTTTTCAATTGGGTTCAAGTCCAGAGACTAAAATGGCCCTTGCAAAATGTTGATTTTGTTGTCKATTAAGCATTTCTTTGTGGATTTGATGTGTGCTAATTGCCTCTGCCTTGTGTCRGTCTTTGTGTGTCTGTCTCTGTATTTGTGTTTATCTCTGAGTTTGTCTCTGTCTGTGTGACTATCTGTTGTAGATGCCACTCCTAGGGAAGTGTCAACAGAYGAAGATGACAAACAAATTGACATGGGTAGTTGTGGCTATGGTTCCTGAGTAGTGAGTGTGAAATTATCAACTGTCTGCTGTAATGGGAAGAAGTTGTGTGCACTGTGGTCTGCCGTATGTGTTGTCACAGCAGACCACAGTGGTATTTGGCTATATATTACAAACCGCCATGGTGCRTTATTGCTATTATAAACTGGTTACCAATGTAATTAGAGCAGTAAAAATAAATGTTTTGTCATACCCGTGGTATACGGTCTGATGTACCACMGCTGTCAGACAACCAGCATTCAGGGCTCGAACCACCCAGTTTATAATCCTCAATAATATCCAGACATTTTTTCATCTTAAAAACATAAATGAGAAGAACCTGTATAGATAAAAGTTGAWMGAAATAAAAATTGAAGCCTTATTGTTGAAGTAGTTACTCCCTCTTTCTCTGTGGTCAGGTGAGTGCCATCCACACATTTGCAAGTCCCCTCGGTATAACAGATTCAGTCAGACCAARCTAGACTCTTGTGTTGAGGCCGGGTTGAGAGTTTCAAGTTCCTTMGTGTCCACATCACCAACAAACTATCATGGTCCAAACACACCAAGACAGTCGYGAAGAGGGCACGACAACACCMTTTCCCCCTCAGGAGAKTGAAAAGATTTGGCAAGGGTCCCCAGATCCTCAAATGTCTACAAGGGCCAAGCTTCCTGCCTCGGGCCAAGCTTCCTGCCATCCAGGACCTATATACTAGGCGMTGTCAGAGGAAGGCCCAAAAAATGGTCAAAATCTCCAGTCACCCATGTCATATGCATGGCAAGCGTAACGGAGTGCTAAGTCTAGGTCCAAAAGGCTCCTTAACAGCTTCTACCCCCAAGCCATAAGACTGCTGAACAATTCATCAAATGGCCACCGGACTATTTACATTGACCCCCCCCTTTTTTTTAACACTGCTGCTACTCGCTGTTTATTATCTACGCATAGTCACTTTACCCCTACCTACATGTACAAATTACCTCGACTAACCTGTAAATATTTTCTTAACTCTAGTTCTTGAACTGCATTGTTGGTTAAGGGCTTGTAAGTACGCATTTCACAGTAAGATCTACACCTGTTGTATTTGGCGCATGTAACAATAACATTTTGATTAAATTTGATTTGTAGAGAAACTCAAATTGTTGAAAAAGAACCAGGTCCAAAATTATTGGCATCCTTGATAAAGATGCACACAGAGACAGACACACAAAGAGACAGACACACAGAGAGACAGACACAAGGCAGAAGCAATTAGAACACAACAAATCCACAAAGATATGCTTTATTGACAACAAAATCAACATTTTGCAATGGCCATCTCAGTCTCCTCTCGGGCTTGAATTCAATTGAAAACCTGTGGTTTGATTGAGAGGGCAGACCATACGTGCAGATGAAGGATATAAGCATCTGCAAAGATTCTCTATGGAGGAATGGTCTAATATCCCTCCCAATCTCATAAAACATTTTAGAAAAAGTTTCAGTGCCGTTATCCTCACAAGGGTAGTTTGCATCAGTGTAAAAACAGGGGTGCCAATCATTTTGACCCTATCTTTATTAGATTTTTTTCATTACATGTTAAACCAAATATCTTTCTATGAGCAAATGTATTAGTATAAATATCATAAAAAAAAATGTGTGAGCTCAGAATTTTTATTATTTTATGCAGTCTTTTTGCTCATCTTTATCAAGGATGCCAATATGGAGCTCAGAATTTTTATTATTTTATACAGTCTTTTTCT
>NW_019946011.1:37217-39059 GCF_002910315.2 Salvelinus sp. IW2-2015
TCTGTTGACACTTCCCTAGGAGTGGCATCTACAACAGATAGTCACACAGACAGAGACAAACTCAGAGATAAACACAAATACAGAGACAGACACACAAAGACYGACACAAGGCAGAGGCAATTAGCACACATCAAATCCACAAAGAAATGCTTAATMGACAACAAAATCAACATTTTGCAAGGGCCATTTTAGTCTCTGGACTTGAACCCAATTGAAAACCTGTGGTTTGAATTGAAGAGGGCAGACCATACGTGCATATGAAGGACATCAAGCATCTGTAAAGATATGGAGGAATMATCTAATATCRCTCCCAATCTATTAAAACATTTTAGAAAAKGGCTCAGTGCCATTATCCTCGCAAGGGGAGTTTTGCAGTGTTAAAAACAGGTGTGCCAATAATTTTGACACATATTTTCTTTWGATTTTTMAAWATATTTGTTCAACAAAGTCTCTTTCTCAGAGCAATTGTATTAGTATAAAATATCATATTATAAATGTGGAGCTCAGAATAGTAKGTTTTTTTTSCTCATCTTATCAAGGGAGCAATCATTTTGAACCTGCCTGTATATATTTATATTTTTCAACAARGTGCGTTTCTCTTCGGCCTCAACACAGGGCCAAGATCGCTCTGACTGAATCTGTTACCGAGGGGACTTGAATGTGTGAATGGCAAACCACTGACCACAGAGAAAGAAACAGTAATTACTTCGACAATACGCTTTCACATTTATTTTCATTCAACTTTTATCTCTACAAGGTAATTCTCATTGATGGGTTTTAAGAAGAGCAATGTCTAGATATTATTGAGGATTATGATGTTTTAACCACGACATCTGACTGTTTTAATAATCCTCTAGGTATGGTATTGGCCTAACCCTGATAATGTTGGCCCTTCTGAGAATGAGGACAGTGCTGAGATGAACACAGAAACATTATCTGTCATTTGTGAGAAAATGGTTTACCAACACCATGACAACACATACTGCAGACAACTTCCGACATTTTGTCTCTCTTTCTCTCTTTCTCAAATAAAAACAAAATGTATTCATAAAGCCCTCTTTACATCAGCAGATGTCACAAAGTGTTTATACAGAAACCCAGCCTAAAGCCCCAAACAGCAAACAATGCAGATTTTTAAAATGTTTTTATTTTTGTTTCACCTTTATTTAACCAGGTAGGCCAGTTGAGAACAAGTTCTCATTTACAACTGCGACCTGGCCAAGATAAAGCAAAGCAGTGCGACGAAAACAACAACACAGAGTTACACAAACAAACGTACAATCAATAACACAAAATAAAATAAAAATAGAAAGCTCTGTGTGTGCAAATGTAGAAGAGTAGGGAGGTAAGCAATAAATAGGCCCTAGAGGCAAAAATAATTACAATTTAACATTAACACTGGAGTGATAGATGTGCAGATGATGATGTGCAAGTAGACATACTGGGGTGCAAAAGAGCAAGAYGGTAAGTAATAATATGGGGATGAGGTAGTCGGGTGTGCTATTTACAGATTGYCTGTGTACAGGTGCAGTGATCGGTAAGCTGCTCTGACAGATGATGCTTAAAGTTAGAGAGGGAGATATAAGACTCCAGTATCAGATATTTACGCAATTCGTTCCAGTCGTTGGCAGCAGAGAACTGGATGGAAAGGCGGCCAAAGGAAGTGTTGGCTTTGGGGATGACCAGTGCAATATCCCTGCTGGAGCGCGTGCTACGGGTGGGTGTTGTTATGGTGACCAGTGAGCTGAGATAAGGCGGGGCGTTACCTATCAGAGACTTATAGATGACCTGGAGCCAGTGGGTTTGGTGACGGATATGTAGTGAGGGCCAGCCAACAAGAGC
>NW_019946011.1:40049-43533 GCF_002910315.2 Salvelinus sp. IW2-2015
CATAACAGGTCGCCAGTGTCGTGGGCCAGTATATTGGGGCTTTTGGTGATCATAAAACAAGATGGCACTTCACACACCAACACAAACCCGCCCCCCCCCCCAACCGAACCACGCGGCAGGCCCAAGGACGTCGCCCCTGACACAACAGCCCACACCCCCTCGGACTCGACCAGCACCAAAGGGCCCCCACCCAACCTCCCACCCCCCCCAACCAACCGCCCCCCCAAGCAAACCCGCCCCCCCACCCAACCACCCCACGCCGCACCACCACCCGCCACCCCCCCCCGCCCCCCCGCCCCCCCCAACCTACCGCACCACCGGCCCGTGTCCACCCCACCACGTCCGCTGAACCACCCCAAATCCACAACAACCCAACTCTACCCCCCCACCGCACCAACCCACAAAACAAGCCTCAAACATAGACTACATAGTATTGTATGAGTAGAGTGTTAGGGGCTATTTTGTAAATGACATCGCCGAAGTCAAGGATCATAGGATAGTCAGTTTTTACGAGGTTATGTTTGCAGCATGAGTGAAGGAGGCTTTGTTGCGAAATAAGAACGATTCTAGATTACATTTTTTAATTGGAGATGCTTAATGTGAGTCTGCTGGAAGGAGATATGGTCTACCAGACACCTAGGTATTTGAATATATGTTTGCACAATATTCTAAGAGTCAGAAACACGTCCAGAAGTACTTGATGCTGGACGGCGGGAGGTGCGGGCAAGCAATCGGTTGAGAGCATGCACTATTTTTTTTTCGGATTTAAAAGCCAGGGTTGGGAGGCCACGGAAGATGTGTATGGTGTTGAAGCTCGTTTTGAAGGTTTTTGTTAGCACAGGTGTCCAAAGGGCCAGATGTATACAGAATGGTGACGTCTGTTAGAGTGGATCAGAGAAATCACCAGCAGCAAGAGCGAATCATTTGATATTATACAGAAGAAAGAAGTCGCGCCTGAGAATTTAACCCTGTGACACCCCCAGGACTGCCAGAGGTCCGGAAACAGGCCCTCCGATTTGACACACTGAACTCTATCTGAAGAAGTAGTGGTGACAGGCGAGCCGTTCATTTGAGAAGCCCAAGGCTATGGAGTCTATCTGTCGATAAGAATCCTTGGTGATGACCAGAGTCAAAAGCCTTGGCGCAGGTCCGATGAAGACAGCTGCACCCAAGCTACTGTCATCTTTACGCCATTAGACAGGAGAATTACACCAGATAAGACAGGAGAATTACACCAGATAAGACAGGAGAATTACACCAGAGAAGGCAGGAGAATTACACCAGAGAATACAGGAGAATTACACCAGAGAAGACAGGAGAATTACACCAGATAAGACAGGAGAATTACACCAGATAAGACAGGAGAATTACACCAGAGAATACAGGAGAATTACACCAGAGAAGACAGGAGAATTACACAGGAGAAGACAGGAGAATTACACCAGATTTGTGTTTGTCTCCTGGTAGTGAGTACAATATTAGTCTACTACGACTTCTGTTGTGTCTGACTTTGTGACATAACTGACGGTGCACCAGAAGATAAGAATGTAGAGATTTTATTAATATGCTAATACAAAAATGTAACTGTGCCAAAATAATAAAACTTCTATTGGTAAACTATTCTGTGTTAGTCTACTGACTGATTTCATGTTGTGAAACATAAACCCTGTACACAGGAAGCCACATTATCAGGAAGTAGGTAGGGAAGTATTACAGTTTTTCTCGACTTGCTAAGACACTTTAATGAAACTGGTCCACTTGAGTGCCATCATAACTTAATGAGCACCACATATATGTTTGCAAAAACATAATTATTTCTCATTGATTTCACAAACTAGGCAAATGCTACAGCACATTTTGCAAAACATAACACAACTTCTTAACAAAAAAAACCAGAAGTCAGTTGGATAATAGGTCAAACCAAAATCCAAGCATTTGGTTCACAGCTGATACAAATGACTAGCATGGATTGTGAACTACTTCTGCACGCGTGCATCTCTTGCCAATTGCTTCAATCAGTCTTATTATGAGTAAAAGAGGTACCTCTGGTTGCTGTTTGAAATGGACCAAGTTAAGATGCAGAGGAAATAAGTAGAGAGGCCGATTAGAAGGAACGTGCAGCTCTCAGGTCAAATGAAAAAGTAAATAAAGCATTTTTTTCTGGACATTCATATACGCTGAGTGACTTCCTTTCTGCGTTGATCATCTTTGGTAAAAAGAGTTTTAGAAAAAAAACGCCCGTTTTGTGTGATAATATGATTTATTGTCTTTAATGCTGCATTACTTAATTATTTGATTTATTGATAGTATCACAGATGCAGAGACATATTAAAGAGGGTAACCTTGTTTGGTATACTTGATTAGATGTAGAAAAAATGGTACATTACAATAACAAGTTGCACAGTTGTTTTGATGGCAGGTAGTCGGATTGTGTGCCATGCTAACTTTCTGTCCTTGAGAGGTCTTAGAAGCTCTGCAGAATGAAAATGTGTTATTTTTGCCACCTTTTTCAGTTTTGGGCATAGTGCCAGTTTTTGGAAAAAGTTGATTTTGTTTTCGACATATTGCTCAAGCAACCAAGGAAAAACCTGTACATACAAGCTTTGCTGCATACTTGGTGTGCGTTAGAGTGTGGTGAAGTGCCTGTATGGTGTGTCTGTGACAGGAGAAAGAGAGAGATGGAGTATTTACAGTTATGTCAGTATTTAACATGGAATTTGATTTAGGAAACTTAAGTTGCCTTTTTTTTCATTACGCCTCTGGCTGCCTTGTTAAGCCAGGGCTGATTCCAAGTTTTACTGTTAACCTACAAGCATACATGGACGGCTCCTATCTTCCCTCGTGATTTTTGGTCCTGCGTAAATACCTACACTACCCCAACATTCACTTAACGCAAGGCCTCCTTATTTTACCTGGAATTTCTAAGCAACAAGCTGGAGGCAGGGCCTTTCTCCTAAAGAGGCTCCATTTTTAGGTAAATGTCTGCCTATCCATGCGGAGAGACGCAGACGCGTCAAGCGACCTCTAAGTCTTACAGATACATCTTCAGTAGCTCCTAAGATGAATGTAGTCTGGCCAGGGGTGCGAGGGAACCGCAGACGTTGGAGTGACGAACGCCTTGCTGTCTTCTGCCTGGCTTGGCTCCCCTTCTCCACTGGGAGTTCACTCCTCTGACCCTATACGTGGCTGAAGTCACTGGCTTACTGTGTTTTCCATGATGCCCTAGGAGGGTAGCGTCACGGTGCCCTTTTTTGCTATACTGACTTGAGGTGGGTGAGTCAGCCAATTTGCACCCCCTCGGACTCTGCCGGTGGAGAGATTCATGGCTATAATCAGCCTGGTCTCAGGGTAGTAAGTTGGTGGATCTGTTATATCCCTCTATTGTGGGCTTGCTTTGCAAAAGTGTGGTGTTATATTTCGCCTGGTTGGGGGAGGGCACAGTGTCCCACGGACCCCCCCTGTCTCGCCTCCAGGATTCTGGAGG
>NW_019946012.1:0-1800 GCF_002910315.2 Salvelinus sp. IW2-2015
ATAGCCCGAGCCGGATTCGTCAAGTCGAGTATGTAGAGAAACTGGGGTCGTGCCTCTAACAACGTGACTGGTCCGAGAGCACGGAAAGGGAATGAAGAGAAGATGTAAATTCCTTTTGATTTCTCATTAAGTCTTTCTGGATCCACCACAATACACCGACGACCCCTACTGGCGGGACCGGGACTGCAGCCCCCTATAGGCCGGCTGCTTGCTCTGCGAATGTAGGACAAAACAATATACCCTCTCTCTCTCTCTTCCACCCCTCTCTCTCTCTCCACCCCTCTCTCTCTCTCTTCCCACCCCTCTCTCTCTCTCTTTCCACCCTCTCTCTATCTCTCTCTCTATCTCTCTCTTCTTCCCACCCCTCTCTCTCTTCCCACCCCTCTCTCTTCTCCACCCCTCTCTCTCTCTCTTCCCACCCCTCTCTCTCTTTCCACCCTCTCTCTCTCCTCTCTCTCTTTCCCATCCCTCTTTCTCTCTCTCTCTCTCTCTCTCTCTGTCCTCTCTCTCTCTCTTTCTAGTCAAGTTGTTGGTTGGCGTGCGTTGACAGATCCTGACACAAGAGCCCCATATAGCATGTTGTGGGTGATGAAACAAACACAATCCCATTCGTTTTCAACGAAGGAAGTGAAGTGGGAACCGTTGAGCAACGCGTACAACGGGCGAGTGATGTTTAACACGGACGGGACCAAAGTTGGCGAAAGCTGAACTTTGTACATATACTCTGGCGACATCGTGTTGCTATTTGACCAATCGAAGCTCACTATAGTTTCCATCCCCCTACTGGATTGGCTGTTGATACCTAGCCCMSTWSCWAYCACCAACATGTAAAAGGYGAAAAAGCAAAGCGTGYCTYTCTGAATTTAKGCGTTARTAATATTATKTCGGACGTGACTGATCAAATGGGTTCAATATTCTATAAGTCYACAGTATTGTGTGTCTGTCGGTCATTCAGAGCCTTAGCTGGACCACCGAGACACACAAAGGAAGTTCTAAGGCTGGAAGCCGCAGTATCGACGAGGAGAACCAATGAGAGAAGTAGTGTAACCCTGTAGCATCTGTTCTCACCGTCTCTTCTCCTCCCCGAAAATCCCCCCTTCATTCCCACCTCATGTTCTCTCCGCGAAGGGTTCGCGTTAAGGGGGGGGGGGGGTGAACAATTCATTCGTTTCACCGTCCTGTCTCACGTAAATGCTTTGCTGCATCCGCACACCCCCCCCCCCGGGAGCTCTAGACAGCGGCGGGATCGAGGGCAGGCAGCTATAGAGGATGCTTGCCTTATTTTGTTTGTTACGGAGGAGCTCCTGTGTGCTGTTTAGTCTTCAGAGAGAGAGAAGCTCGTCTTGCGCTCCCGCTCACATGATTATGACACGAGGCTGCAACAAGATCAGTCTGCACACACACACACACACACACACACACACACACACACACACACACACACACAGGTACCGAAACGGAACAACGGCTCCGGTTATTCCGAGAGTTACAGATGTAGGATCTTAATTTGAACCAGTTTGCTACAGCAGGAGAATAATCCTGCAGCAGCAACAGGACACTTGCATTATTATGTGGATTATAATTAATGGACTTTTTTCTTTTAATGCGGTTGTTACATTTTTCTTTTGAGCAAATTAAGTCTTGATTTTTTTTCAAAGTGGAAATTATTAACTTTAGAAGCCTTTTTAAAAAGGAAAATACACTACAAGCTTGCATTTCTTGCTGTGCAGTGATATTCTCAGTAAAAAAACGTGTGATCAAATTCAAATCCTACATCTGTATTGGATTGCATTCTTAAAA
>NW_019946012.1:8577-12336 GCF_002910315.2 Salvelinus sp. IW2-2015
TGGAGGTATGGTAGGATGATATGTAGAGGGGGTATATTGGGTGGTAGGATGATGATGGTAGAGGGGGTATATTGGAGTGGTAGGATGATATGTAGAGGGTTATATTGGAGTGGTAGGATGATATTAGAGGGGGTTATATTGGAGTGGTAGGATGATATGTAGAGGGGGTTATATTGGAGTGGTGGAATGATATGTAGCAGGGTAGAGGGGGTTATATTTGAGTGGTAGGATGATAGGTAGAGGGGGTATATTGGAGTGGTAGGATGATATGTAGAGGAGTAGAGTGGTATATTGAGTGGTAGGGTGATATGTAGCAGGGTAGAGGGGGTTATATTGGAGTGGTAGATGATATGTAGAGGGGGTTATATTGGAGTGGTAGGTGATATGTAGCAGGGGGTAGAGGGGGGTTATATTGAGTGGTAGAATGATAGGTAGAGGGGGTTATATTGGAGTGGTAGGATGATATGGAGCAGGGGATAGAGGGGGTATATTGGAGTGTAGGATGATATGTAGAGGGGGTTATAGTGAGTGTAGATGATATGTAGAGGGTTAATATTGGAGGGTAGGATGAATGTAGGGAGTATGGGGGTTATATTGGGATATAGGTTGATATGTAACCTAACCAGGACAAAGGTGGTTGTGGTATGGTACCTTGCTCCCATGGTAACCACAGGCTGGGGGGGGGGGGGGGGTAGTTCTGAAAGCTAAGTTGATCACAATGATTTAAAACCCAAACAAAAAATGTCCTACATCTCACAGTGTGTGTGGTTCTGGTAATTGTACACACACACACACACACCACACACACACACAACACACACACACACCACACACACACACACACCAACACACACACACACACACACACACACACACAACACACACACACACACACACACACACACACACACACACACACCCCTAGTGCTCAACTGCCTGCACTTTGGAGAGTCAAAGCACGGTAAGGCAAGGCTATGCGTAAAACGGGGCAGCCTATCGCTACCGTTGAAAACCCGACAGTAGTGTCGATAATGACAACATGAATAGACAGAGACAGACAGACCGGGGGGGACCTGCAGGGGGACATGGACACGGACAGAAAGACATACACAYATGGACATACTTACAGCCTCTCCTTTTCATACAGCTTCAGAACAGCGGGGTGATGAGGGGACATTACAACAGCCCAGCCGGTCCCCCCCTCCTCTCTCCTCTGGAACTCAAACCAAATGAAGACAGAGGCTGTTAATTCCTTCCTTCTTTCCTTCCTTTCCCGGGGTTTAGAATATTAATCCGGTTGTTAACTCCACACACACACCGCTGAGAGAGAGAAAGAGCAGCAAAAATCACTGTAATCCAATAGGGCTCGTTGTGTACCGTGTTCCGTGGTCCTCCGCGGTACAAATATCCCGGTCCAACATCTTCCAGTCGAACGTAGTCCCGTTTCCCCCCTCTCCTCTGTCTTCTTCTCCTCCTCCTGTGGTGTTCTCTCTCAGTCCTATCCCAGCTGCGAGCCGAGCTGCCCTGCACGCAACGCACACGGTACGACTGGACTACAACGTGTGTGTGTGTGTGTGTGTGTGTGTGTGAGTACGTGCGTGTGAGTGAGTGAGTGCGCTCTGCAGAAGAGGGACTGGGCTGCAGGATGGACGGACGGTGCCTGCGCTGCTCGCTGTGCTGGCTCTCTCACACCCCCACTGTGGCCACAAACGTTTTGATTTACATTGGGTTGAGCTGTCAAACTAACGTGAATCCCGACGTGAAATCAACAAGAAATGTCCCTGGATTTGGGAGAAGAAGAAAAACACAGAAAAAAACACGAAATGTCCTTTACGTTGATGACTTTTTTTTACAAATCCAATTAGTTTCCCCACGTTAATTCAACATCATCACGGTGATATTTCTTGTTGTTGTTGGTTGGAATGCCGTGAGAAACAACGCTGATTCAACCGGGGTTTTGTTGTCGTTGCTCAGTGGGGTCTCCTCGGCGCTAGTTCCTCCAGAACTGAAACGACTCCGTCACACACACACACACACACACACACACACACACACACACACACACACACACACACGATAATTCCACCCTTGCTGAACCCCCATGTGTTTTCAACGCAATGAGCTGGTATAATACAAACGCGGCACCGTCAACTTCTATCACCGGAAGACGATCCTTAACAACGTTTTTATTATAAATAAAATGACGATGATTTTCTTCAGACCTTTGTAACTCTTTAAAGACATTTCAGTCGTCTAAACGAACCACTGCTTGTATGTCATATTTTATTATTTTGGTTTTGGTTTTGTGATTGGCTGACATAAAGGTGTTTTGTTTTGTGATTGGCTGACATAAAGGTGTTTTGTTTTGTGATTGGCTGACATAAAGGTAATAATGCACCGGTACAGTCTAATTCTTCTCCTTCTCCTCCTTCCTGTCGTCGTTCCTTCCAATCTCTCTCTTTTTCTATCCTTCTATATCAGGATGTGGAGTCTGTCTGCCAGGGGGTGCCTCTCAGTGACGTAGAATAACTGTCATTTAAATTCCACATGCCACGCGCCGTCAAACAGTGTGAAACCTCTTTAGAGACTTACCCAGAAAACTCACAGCTGTATCACTCTTTAGAGACTTACCCAGAAAGACTCACAGCTGTAATCACTCTTTAGAGACTTACCCAGAAAGACTCACAGCTGTAATCACTCTTAGAGACTTACCCAGAAAGACTCACAGCTGTAATCACTCTTAAGAGACTTAGCCAGAAAGACTACCAGCTGTAATCACTCTTAGAGACTTACCCAGAAAGACTAACAGCTGTAATCACTCTTAGAGACTTACCCAGAAAGACTCACAGCTGTAATCACTCTTAGAAACTTACCCAGAAAGACTCACAGCTGTAATCACTCTTTAGAGACTTACCCAAGACTCACAGCTGTAATCACTCTTTAGAGACTTACCCAGAAAGACTCACAGCTGTAATCATCGCTGCCAAAGGGGATTCTAACATGTATTGACTCAGGGGATATATTTATGTTTTATTTTCTGAAAATAGAATACTGACATTACGGATATTTGTTTAGATCGTTGACAACAAAAAAAACAACAATTAATAAACAATTTGAATCCCACTTTGTGACAACAACCAAACGAGGAAGAGGTCCAGTGGCGTGAATACATTATGGAGGAATTACAAAATGAGTTGTAATAGTTTTATTACATTCAAATGGTTGTTTTAGCAACAGAATTGTTGTAACTTTAATGTGTTACAGAGTTAATGTTTAAGTTAATTCATTGAGCTGTATCTAAAGATATTTCTTTAACAGTTTTTACATATGTAATTGTATTGGTTAGTATTGAATTACGCTTTTGACTGCAAGTTCCAGAAATGCCTTGCGACAGGAAGTAGAGAGTGAACGCTAGTTAAGTGAATTGACAGGTGATTATGGGGATGGCTCCTTTGCGCGCTAGCAGCTTACTGCATTGCTCTGTAGAATCTAACGTTTGTTAAATGTAACGTGATCAAGTAGTATTACTAAAAGAAGCTTTCATACCAAACCCGACGTCCCGAGTATTACTTTGAAGATAGTTATTCTATAAGAATAGAGTGTTCTGTTAACTGTTGTGTGTCTGTTCTACTGAGGATGGGCCTCTGGGAGATTTAACACTGACAGAGGAGATTGACGATGTCTTTTTGGGTGATAAAACCTTAAAGAGTATTCCAGAGAACATGAGTTCATGTTTCTGTTCTGTACCGTTTTTTAAAA
>NW_019946012.1:12361-36213 GCF_002910315.2 Salvelinus sp. IW2-2015
GCCCCCCCCCCCCCCCCCCTTTCCCAGCCCCCTCTCCCATTTCTCTCTGCAGAACTCTTGTATGGAGTCTGCTACTGCATCTGAGAAAAAGGGAGGAGAGATGCAGCGAGATGAGAGAGAGGGAAGAGAGAGGGGTGGAGAGAGAGGGAAGATTAAGAGAGAGAGGGAGAGGGAGAGGGGTGGAGAGAGATGCAGCGAGATGGAAGAAGACTGTGGGAGAGAGAGAGAGAGATGGAAAGAGAGGAGGGGAGAGAGAGAGAGGGAGAGGGAGACTGGTGGAGAGAGATGCAGCGAGATGGAGAGAGAGGAGAGAGAGAGAGAGAGGAGGAGAGAGAGGAGGAGGAGAGGGAGAGGGAGAGGGGTGGAGAGAGAGAGAGAGAGAGAGAGAGAGGGGGAAGAGAGAGAGAGGGGAGAGCGATGCAGAGAAGAGAGAGAGGAGAGAGAGAGAGAGAGAGAGAGAGAGAGAGAGAGAAGAGAAGAGAGAGAGAGGAGAGAGAGAGAGAGAGAGAGAGCAGAGAGAGAGAGAGAGAGAGAGAGAGAGAGAGAGGGGAGAGAGATGAAAAACCCAGCAGCCTCCGAGTGCTGCAGCGCGGTCTAACGCGTTTGCATGGCAGTGCTAGAGCCGTTACTTACAGACCTGGGTTCATTCCCGGACTGTTCCACAACCGGCCGCGAGTCCCATAAGACGGCGTCCAAATTGGCCAGCGTCGTCCGGGTCGGGGAGGGTTTGGCTGGTGGGAGCTTAACTTGGTTCATCGTGCTCTAGCGACTCCTTGTGGCGGGCCGGGTGCCTGCAGGCTGACCCTGGTAGCCAGTTGAACGGGTTTTTCTGACACATTGGTGCGGCTGGCTTTTCGGTGGATAAGGCGCGTGACTTTACTCTCCCGAGCCCGTTGGGGAGTCGCAGCGATGAGACGAGATTCTGATAAATAATACAAACCAGCGCAGCGTTGCAGTTCTTGACACAAACCGGTGCGCCTGGCACCTAGTACCCAACCTGTTCAAAGGCACGTCATATTTTGTCTTGTCCATTCACCCTCTGAATGGCACACATACACATTCATGTCTGAATTGTTCTCTAGGTTTAAAAATCCTTCCTTCAATCCGTCTCCTCCTTCTTCATCTACACTGATTGAAGTGGATTTAACAGGTGACATCAATAAGGGATCGTAGCTTCACCTGGATTCACCTGGTCAGTCTACGTCATGGAAAGAGCAGTGTCTTAATGTTAGTATATTCAGTGTATGTCTCTCTCTCTCTCTCTCTGTCTCTCTCTCTCTCTGTCTCTCTCTCTCTCTCTCTCTCTTCTCCTCTCTCTCTCTCTCCTCTCTCTCTCCTCTTCTCTCTCTCTCTCTGCTCTCTCTCTCTGCTCTCTCCTCTCTCTCTCTCTTCCTCTCTCTCTCTTCTTCTCCTCTCTCTCCGTTCTCCTCTCTCTCTCTCTCCTCTCTCTCTCTCTCTCTCTCTCTCTCTCTCTCTCTCTCTCTCTCTTCTCTCTCTCTCTCTCCCTCTCTCTCTCTCTCCTTCTCTTCTCTCCTCTCTCTCTCTCTCCTCTCTCTCTTCTCTATTCTCTCTCTCTCCTCTTCTCTCCTCCCTCTCTCTCTCCTCTCTCTCTCTCCTCTCTCTCTCTCAACACACACTTGGACGTGTTCCAACCTTTTCTGGGATCAGAGAAGAGGGAGGTTCTGGTGCAGAGCCATGCCTGGCAACACATGTGGACTGTCCATCGACCCGGAGAGAAGCGTCTCAATCCCCCATGACCACATACTTTACTACTCCATCGTACTGGACAGACAGAGGTGTCATTCTCCATGGCCATGGAAACTGTTCCTACCTCCCCTCTCAAATTGGCGTTAATATAATCAAATCAATAAAACTTGATTTCCTACTCCTCTCTCTAAGTTGGCTGTAATTAATGTAATTAAAACTAATTCCTACCTCCTCTCTCTAATTGGCTGCTTCATAATGTCATTAAAACATGGATTCCTACCTCCTCTTTCTCTAATTGCTGATAAACATGATGTCAATTACATCATAATTCCTACTCCTCTCTCGTAATTGCTGCAACATGATGTCATTAAACTTAATTCCTACCTCCCTCTCTAAATTGGCTCTGCTTCATATGCAAGTATAACATGCATCCTACCTCCTCCTCTCTAATGGCTGTAACATGATGTCAATTAAACATCATTCCTACTCTCCTCTCGAATTGGTGCAACACAATGTCAATATAACATAATTCCTAACTCCCCTCTCTAATTGCCTGCTTCATAATTCAATAAAACATAATTCCTCCTACCCCTCTCTAATGGCCTGCTTCATAATGGTCAATAAAAACCATAATCCTCTACCTCCGCTCTCTAATAAGTCTTGCTCATAATGTCAATAAAACCATCATTTCCTACTCGCCTTCCTCTAAGTTGGCTTCAAATGTCAATAAACTCATTCCTACTCCGCTCCTCTAATAGGCCTGCAACACAATGCTAATAAACATAATTCCTACCTCCCCTCTCTATTGGGTGCTTCAAATGTCAATAAAACATAATTCCTACCTCTCGCTTCTCTAATAGCTGTAATGATCACAATTAAACATCAAAACAAAAACAGTAAACTTTATTAATTTTGTTTAATTATTGAAAAGGTTAAAAAAAAATGTATCCCAAATAAAGTGACATTGAAAAACAATCCACCTAAAATTCAAACACAATTAACTTTCCCCACTTGTTCACAATCAAACAAAAATACTAATTATCTACATGTCTTCTGGGGGCCTCTGTCAGATCTAATCTGGTTCCTACGTCTGATAAAAACACAGCGTCAGCTGCCTGGGCGTGTCGCATGGTACCCTAGCGATAAACACCCAACTTCCAGCCTGCTGGATTGCGCACTCAGCATAAACACGACACTTTAGCGCCGTGGCGTGTGCTGTCCTAGCATTAAGAACACCAACTATCACTGCCTGTGGCTTGAATTTCTCTTTGCCTAGCAAAAAAGCACCAGCCCCAGCTGCTGGCGTGGCCGTCCCTACAATATAAAACACCCAGCCCTTCCTGAGCACTGGGGCGTCCCGCCAACCGGCCAGACGCGACATTATAACAACTACAATTCAGTCAACAAGTCGGGAAAACCCCACTGTGCTGTCCCCTACAACACCCAAGCTGCCAGCTCGCCCCACTGGCGTGCTTGTTCCTAGCACCAACCCAACACACAGCTTCAACAGTCCTCGGCGGGTGCTTGTCTCTCCATAAAACACAGCTCCCAGCTGCCTGGGGCGTTGCTTGTTCCTAGCATAAGAATAACACAACTTCAGCTGCCCCCCAGGCGTGTGCGTGTCGAGCATAAAAACCAGCTTCAGCGCTGGGCGTGTGCTTTTCCCTCAGCATAAACAGACACAGCTTCCAGCCTACCCATGGGCGTCCCCGTCCCTATGTTCCTAGCATAAAAAACACCAGCCTTCAGCCGCAGCGCCGTGCTTTTACCTAGCCTATAACCACACCGGAGCCTCGCGCGGCGTCTGCCTCTCCCCTCACCAAAAGCCAAACCACAGCTCCCAGCCCGGCGTGTGCTCCTCTTCCTAGACATTACCACACCTTCCACTGTGGCCGAAAGGCCGTGTGCCCTCTCTCTCCTAGCCAATACCCAAATCCCCGCCCATTCACGCCTCAGCCCCCGGACTTTCCCGCTGATCCCCAGCATAAAACCACAGCCTCCCAGCTACTGCGCGCTGGCCCCTGTACCTAGCATAAAAACGACAGCTTCAGCTGCTGGGCATGGCTTGTCGTAGCATAAAACACAGCTTCCAGCTCCGTGCTGGGTTTCCTAGCATAAAACACAGCTTCACTGCTGGCGGTGCCTGTCCTAACATAAAAAACACAGCTTCACCTAGCTGGGCGTGTCCTGTTAACCTAACATAAAACACAGCTGCCAGCTGCCAGGTCGTTTGCTTTTCCTAGCCATAAAACACAGCTTCAGCTGCTTGGGCGTAAAAAATACAAGGAGAGTCGCACACTCTAGGAGCTCAGATGCAAAAAAAAATATTTTACGTCCGACGTTTGGACATCAAACGTCGGACGTCTTCATCAGGGTATCTTCATCAGGGTATATTGACAAACACTGCGGGGTGACTCGTTTATATTGTGTTAAAAGACACACACAGGTGTCTGTAATCATGGCCAAGAGTGGCCTAATATCATCGGTTAATTATCATATATTAAAATAGCATACAAAAAACATAAATGGATAGCGTACGATCATAGATACAATTTAGACTACATGAGCCTACAAAACATTTACAATAGCAAAATCACAAGAATCACAAGAATGTCTTCAGATCAAAGTCTACGTTGAGAACGAAGGGAGCAAAGGGTCTTTAAATTAAAGATCCAAGCAGCCTCTCGTTTTTAACAATAAATTGTCGACGAGTTCGATGCCGATGTAACGTAGAGACGAAATCGAGTGGTTTTCTTCCATAACATGGGGCCGAAACTGGGTAAGTCGAGTCTGTTCTGTACCGAGTCTGTTCTGTACCGGGTCTGTTCTATACCGAGTCTGTTCTGTACCGAGTCTGTTCTGTACCGAGTCTGTTCTATACCGTGACTGTTCTATACCGAGTCTGTTCTGTAGTCTGTTCTGTACCGAGTCTGTTCTGTACCGAGTCTGTTCTGTACCGAGTCTGTTCTATACCGAGTCTGTTCTATACCGAGTCTGTTCTATACCGAGTCTGTTCTGTACCGAGTCTGTTCTGTACCGAGTCTGTTCTATACCGAGTCTGTTCTGTACCGAGTCTGTTCTATACCGAGTCTGTTCTGTACCGAGTCTGTTCTGTACCGAGTCTGTTCTGTACCGAGTCTGTTCTGTACCGAGTCTGTTCTGTACCGTACCAGGAAGAAATGGTTCCAGTTTGGAGTCGGAGGGACAGACTCTGGTCTCTATACAATGAAAACGACACAACAGATACTGTCTGCTATGAATTATAGGTATCTTTCACACAAATCTTAACCTTGTGACCCATTCTATATATCTGTTGTTCGTCATGTCGGTTGAAACGGGTGTATCTCGGCTATAAAAGACCTTTGTACTTTTGTCTCGGGGGGCTCTCAACGAATGTGATCTGAGAGCGAATCGTCGACCAGCCACGACCAGCCATCATTATCGTAGAGCACTCAATCGATTCACTTTATATGTGTGTGCTTTGTATGAATAAGTGATTAAGGATTTAGTTTAAGTATAACTCTGACTTGTGTGATATGTTTGTCTCTCCTCATTTGATAGTAAAGGAAATTAACCAGCACCACTTCTGGAAGGCACTGTGGTAATAGGGCTCTCTGTTCTTTCTGTTTCTCCAACAGAGACGAGGACATTTCTGGGGGCATTACAAGCATTCTGGCAGAGGTAGTAAATCCAGGAGGTAGTAAATCCAGGAGGTAGTAAATCCAGCAGGGTAGTAAACCGGGGGTGGATCAGGAGGGGTGGTAAATCCAGGAGGGTGGTAAATCCAGGAGGGTGGTAAATCCAGGAGGGTGGTAAATCCAGGAGGTAGTAAATCCAGGAGGGTTGGTAATCCGGAGGGTAGTAAATCCAGGAGGGTAGTAAATCCGGAGGTAGTAAATCCAGGAGGTAGTAAATCCAGGAGGTAGTAAATCCAGGAGGTAGTAAATCCAGGAGGGTTCTCAGGAGGTTAGTAAATCCAGGAGGGTGGTAAATCCAGGAGGGTAGTAAATCCAGGAGGTAGTAAATCCAGGAGGTAGTAAATCCAGGAGGTAGTAATCCAGGAGGTGGTAAATCTAGGAGGGTAGTAAATCCAGGAGGGTAAATCCAGGAGGTAGTAAATCCAGGAGGTAGTAAATCCAGTGGGTAGTAAATCCAGGAGGTAGTAATCAAGGAGGTAGTAAATCCAGAGGTAGTAAATCCAGGAGGTGGTAAATCTAGGGAGTAGTAAATCCAGAGGGTAGTAAATCCAGGAGGTAGTAAATCCAGCGAGGTAGTAAATCCAGGAGGGTGGTAAATCCAGGAGGTATAAATCCAGGAGGGTGGTAAATCCAGGAGGTATTAAATCCAGGAGGGTAGTAAATCTAGAGGTAGTAAATCCAGCAGGGTAGTAATAATCCAGGAGGGTGGTAAACCAGGGAGGTAATAAATCCAGGAGGGTATTAATCCAGGAGGTATAAATCCAGCACTGTAGTAAATCCAGGAGGTAGTAAATCCAGGAGGGGTATAAATCCAAGAGGTAGTAAATCCAGGACTGTAGTAAATCCAGGAGGGTAATAAATGCAGGAGGTAGTAAATCCAGGTACAGGTAAAGACTCTGGTCAACAGTAGTCCACCGTACGGGTAAAGGACTCTGGTCAACAGTAGTCACCGTACAGGGTAAAGGACTCTGGGTCAACAGTAGTCCACCGTACAGGGTAAAGGACTCTGGTCAACAGTAGTCCACCGTACAGGGTAAAGGACTCTGTCAACAGTAGTCCACCGTACGGGTAAAGGACTCTGTCAACAGTAGTCCACCGTACAGGGTAAAGGACTCTGGTCAACAGTAGTCCACCGTACAGGGTAAAGGACTCTGGTCAACAGTAGTCCACCGTACAGGGTAAAGACTCTGGTCAACAGTAGTCCACCGTACAGGGTAAAGGACTCTGGCCAACAGTAGTCCACCGTACAGGGTAAAGGACTCTGGTCTACAGTAGTCCACCGTACAGGAAAAGGACTCTGGTCTACAGTAGTCCACCGTACAGGGTAAAGGGTGTCATTTGGTAAGCAACCATTTTGTATTTCCAGAGGGGTCAACATTACGACAGACATCTGCCAGAGCTGCTGATAGAAACACCAGGCGTATCTGATCTATATACAATATTTCTACGTTAAACATTACACAACATTGTGGTCTAAGAAATATGGATCCAGCTCACAGGCCCAGACCTAATCCAATCAGCACACTGTGTTTATGGCAGGAGGTATTCTGAGATTCCAATTTGACCTTTACATCTCCTCATAGGAGGATGTTATTGCGAGTGACATTCCTTCACACACAACACACCACACCACACACACACACACACACAGAGAACACACACAACACACACCACACAACACACACACAACCACACACAACACACACACACACACACACACACACACACACACCAACACACACCCACACACACACACACACCACCACATAGACACACACACACCACACACACACAAACACACACACACCACACACACAGACACAACACACACCACCACATACACCACACACACAGACACACACACACACCACACACACAGACACACACACAAAACACACAACACACACAACACCACACAGAAAACACACACACCACACACACACCACCACACACACACACACACACAACACACACACACACACACCACACACACACACCACACACACACACCACCACATAGACACACACACACACACCAATAGACACACACACACCACACACACCACACAGACACCACACAGACACCACACACACCACACACACACCCACCACCACACACACACACACACACCACACCACACACACACACACAGACACACAGACACACACACACACACACACACACAGCCAGGTGACCTGCTGTACCCTCACATCAGTGCTCCCTGACATCTCTATTCCATGTCCAGTCTGAATACATAGAACACTGTGTATAGCTCCCTCCCTCTCTCCCTCTCTCTCTCCCTCCTTCACCTTCTCCTCCCTCCCTCCCTCTTCTCCCTCCCTCCTCCTTCACCTTCTTCCTCCCTTCCTCCCTCCCTCTCTCTCTCCCTCCTCACCCTCTTCCTCCTCCCTCTATCCCTCCTTCTTCTCCCTCTCTCCCTCCCTCACCTTCTTCCTCCCTCCCTCCCTCCCTCTCTCCCTCCCTCACCTTCTCCCTCCCTCCCTCCCTCCGTCACCGTCTTCCCCATTTCTCCATCCTTCCCCATCTCTCTCTACCCTCATCCCTTTCCCTCCCTCGGTATCCCCCCATCCCACCCCATCTCTCTCTATCTCCATCCCATCCCCATCCCTCCCCCTCTTTTCTACCACTCCCTCTCTTCTCTCTCTCTCTCTCTCTCTCTCTTTCTTCTCTCTCTCTCTCTCCCCCCACCTCCTGTTACAGTGACAGGTATTAAACGGAGAAACAGCCATTCCAGTCAGGCAATCATCGGGTCAGCTCTAACAGTCTTGGGTGATACCCTCAAGGGGTCCTTCCTGCCTGGCTCCCTGGCGCTGTGATGATCCCCATTATACGGGGGTGGACTGTCACCACCGACACGATACCAAGCTCCTGTGTGTATGTGTGTGGTGTGTGTATGTGTGTGTGTGTGTGTGTGTGTGTCTGTGTGTGTGTCTGTGTGGTGTTGTGTGTGTGTGTGTGTCTGTGTGGTGTTGTCTGTGTGGTGTGTGTGTCTGTGTGGTGTGTGTCTGTGTGGTGTGTGTGTCTGTGTGGTGTGTGTGTGTCTGTATGGTGTGTGTGTCTGTGTGGTGTGTGTCTGTGTGGTGTGTGTGTGTGTGTGTGTCTTGCTCCAGCCTTACCCCCTCAAACGACCCCTTTCGTGTTACTGTCTTAAAAAATATATATGTTTGATTTTACAAACAAATACAACAAACAAAAGAGGCAAACAAGCATACTACAAACGTTTTGTTTTCATTTAAGTAAATAGTTTCCATAGTTAGGTTTAAATCATTCTATAGTGAAAAAACGTTTTTGAATTAGACCATATGGCATTTGTGGATGTGAAATGTCCCCTAGTATTATTAGCAGTTGAATTAAATATACTACATTTTTCTCAATGTCAAAATTTCTGAAATAAATCATTATATCAAAAACCATTAAAATTGTACAACCGGTTTTCTTTGTAACAAAGTTCTGTACGTCAATCCCAAAAATTATACTATAAATACAGGTAAAAAAACAAATGAAAAATGGTTCGATACCTTCTCCATTCCACAGAAATCAGAATTATATAAATTATCACAATTATATTCAGCTTGAATCTTTCCAAAACACGTTTTACAGAACAGATTCCGTGTAACATTTTAAATTAAACTTCCTATACCTTGTTACAGATACAATATGTTAGCCATTTCCCATGGTTTCCCCCATTGTATATCCCCATAGATATTCGACCAAAACATTTTTTGCTGAGGGAAATGTAGCTAGCATCACAAACAATATTCCTAATCTGTTTATTACTACGTGTATCGTTGAGGATGTTAATATATTGCCAATGAATACATTTTGTMATGTAAATCTATGTGACTTCACATCAAGCACAGAGAAATGAATGGTCTCAAACCCCACCAAGTCACGCCAGATGTTTGAAAAGTTCCCGCGATATTCTTCGAGATTTACTGATGGGTTAGTTTCCGGAAGCCCGGTCTCGGTGCGCTCTGTTTTCCTCCTGTTTCGGTAGCTGCTAACGGAGCTAGTTACTTGACAAGAAAGAAACCCCTGCAGAGAAAAAACATTGAAAACCTTAAAAGCTTCTGCTTTATTTTAAAAGATCGAGACAGGTTTGTGTCACGTTTTCTAATCTGGAATTATTTTTATTAATTCATTGGAAATGTTGGAGCGATTGTGAGATGCTAGTGCCGTAGCTAGTTAACGTGTAGACATGTAACGTTATCTAGCTAACGTTAGTTTTTCCTGCATCCCGATTGCAAGGTTATGTTAGTGAGCTAGACCGAGGGAGGATTTTTGTGCAAATGTACATATGTATGTATCTTAAACCAGAATTGTTTTGGTGTAACCGGTGTGAAATATCTCCGAGATCTTAAAATAGTTGTTTTCCTTGTACGGTAAAGGCCACGGTATTTGTGGAGCGATAGGTAACGGTACTTCGAGTGTGACTGGTTCGAGTCCAATTTGGGGCGCATATGGAAAGTAGYAGTTACCTAACTTGCAAATGTTGTTAGCCYGCCAGCTAGGTAACAAACTTGGTATTTATTAGTCCACAGCCCACCCATTAAAAAAAAACGTGTTGTTCCGTGACCATAGAAACGAAACTGCAAAATGTCAACAACATTGTGYAGATCATGTTTATGAACATAAACACTTTCAAAACGTGCAAAGGTTTCGGTTCCTTAAATTTCTGCCTTGCCAGAGTTGCCTTATTGCTCGCCGCCATTGGACTCTGGAGCAGTGGAAACACGTCCTCTGGAGAAATAAATCACGCTTCGCCATCTGGAAGTCTGACTGAAAAATCTGGGTTTTTTGGCGGATGCCAGGAGAACCGCTACCTGTCCCAATGCAAACTTTAAAGTTTGGTGGAGGAGGAATACTTTGGTCTGGGGTTGTTTTTCATTGGTTCGGGCCCCTTAGTTCCAGTGAAGAGATTTCCTAATACTACAACATACAATGACATTCTAGACGATTCTGTCCTTCCAACTCTTGTGGCAACAGTTGGGAAGGCCCTTTCCTGTTTTAGCATGACAATCAATCCGATGTATTTATAAAGCCCCTTTTTACATCAGCAGATGTCACAATGTGCTATACAGGATTGTTTTCAGTTAGGAGATATGGGTTCCCATCCTACCATGAGACAGACATGTTTTCAGTTAGGAGATATGGTTCCCATCCTACCATGAGACAGACATGTTTTCTTCAGGAGATATGGGTTCCCATCCCCCATCCTACCATGGACAGACATGTTTTCATTCAGGAGATATGGGTTCCCATCCTACCATGAGACAGCCATGTTTTCATTCAGGAGATATGGGTTCCCATCCCCCATCTACCATGAGACAGACATGTTTTCATTCAGGAGATATGGGTTCCCATCCCCCATCCTACCATGAGACAGACATGTTTTCAGTCAGGAGATATGGGTTCCCATCCTACCATGAGACAGACATGTTTTCAGTCAGGAGATATGGGTTCCCATCCTACCATGAGACAGACATGTTTTCAGTCAGGAGATAGGGTTCCCATCCCCATCCTACCATGAGGCAGCCATGTTTTCATTCAGAAGATATGGGTTCCATCCTACCATGAGACAGAACATGTTTTCAGTCAGGAGATATGGGTTCCCATCCCCCATCCTACCATGAGACAGACATGTTTTCAGTCAGGAGATATGGGTTCCCATCCTACCATGTGACAGACATGTTTTCAGTTAGGAGATATGGGTTCCCATCCTACCATGAGACAGACATGTTTTCAGTTAGGAGATATGGGTTCCCATCCTACCATGAGACAGCCCATGTTTTCATTCAGGAGATATGGGTTCCCATCCTACCATGAGACAGCCATGTTTTCATTCAGGAGATATGGGTTCCCATCCCCATCCTACCATGAGACAGACATGTTTTCATTCAGGAGATATGGGTTCCCATTCCTACCATGAGACAGCCATGTTTTCAGTTAGGAGATATGGGTTCCCATCCTACCATGAGACAGACATGTTTTCAGTTAGGAGATATGGGTTCCCATCCTACCATGAGACAGACATGTTTTCATTCAGGAGATATGGGTTCCCATCCCCCATCCTACCATGAGACAGACATGTTTTCAGTTAGGAGATATGGGTTCCCATCCCCATCTACCATGAGACAGACATGTTTTCATTCAGGAGATATGGGTTCCCATCCCCCATCCTACCATGAGACAGACATGTTTTCATTCAGGAGATATGGGTTCCCATCCTACCATGAGACAGACATGTTTTCATTCAGGAGATATGGGTTCCCATCCCCCATCCTACCATGAGACAGACATGTTTTCATTCAGGAGATATGGGTTCCCATCCTACCATGAGACAGACATGTTTTCATTCAGGAGATATGGGTTCCCATCCCCCATCCTACCATGAGACAGACATGTTTTCATTCAGGAGATATGGGTTCCCATCCCCATCCTACCATGAGACAGACATGTTTTCATTAGGAGATATGGGTTCCCATCCCCCATCCTACCATGAGACAGACATGTTTTCATGTAGGAGATATGGGTCCCATCCCCCATCCTACCATGTGACGACATGTTTTCATTTAGGAGATATGGGTTCCCATCCCCAGTTTTTAAGTTTACGTTTTTTTTTGGAAGATGATTGACGAGAAAAGTATTGTCCAAACCCCATTGGGTATCTCACTGCACTTTCATATGTCATGTCTCGAAATATCCAGACAGACGGATTTAAAAAAAGTACATTTTACATTGTAATACTTCTGACAGCCAAATTCCTAACTCCGCCCATAACCGTTGCACTTTACAACATTCCCAGAAGGCATTGGGTTATTGAGTCATTGGTTAGTTTTACACTTAAAAGCCATGACTCTGCCGTCGTGGTGTAGAAGTATGTGAATTTTGTCTCTTGTCTGTAATAAATTCTATACATTAGTTTATACTTGATTTWAGCGTACTTTTTWTTTTTGTTACCTGTAGTTTCGTTAGTTATGTTCCAACGTTCCCTCCATCTTGTGCCAACATCTTTTTAAGTTTTGGTTCCAGAAGTTCATATTTTTCTTCCCCAAAGAGATTGTCGGTTGAATGGGCTATTTATATTATTATAATTATTATATTATATATTATTATTATATATTTATCTGTAAGGTTTTATATCATACCGAGAGGGAGGTGACCTTGATCATTTATTGTTAAAACGAGATGCTGCCTGGATCTTTAACTTAAAGACCCTTTGCTCCTTTCGGTCTCAACGTGGACTTTGATCTGAAGCCATTCTTGTGATTGTTGTGACTTTGCCATTGTGGTTGTTTGTGGGCTTATGTGGTCTAAAGTGAGTCTATGATCGTATGCTATCCATTTGTTTTTTTGTATGCTGCTCTTTGTATGCCATTTTAATATTGGAGAATTAACCAATGATATTAGGCCACTCTTGTCCATGACTACAGACACCTGTGTGTCTTTTGACACTATATAAACGAGTCATCCCGCAGGGTTTGTGATTATACCCTGATGAAGACAGCTTGCCTGTCGAAACGTTGGTAATTACATTTTTTGCATCTGAGCTCCTAGAGTGTGCGGCTCTCCTTTTATTTTACAGTTTTCTACTCCGCTAGCCAGCACCTCGCCTAAACAGGTGTGCGTTTCTTTCTCTTCTAGATTTATATCATACCGATCATATATAATTTTCTGACTCAGATAGTGGTTCCCCCCCCCAGATTACTCTGATGTCCAAAAGAGTTTAAAAAAAATCGAAATTTCTTGATATGAAACTTTTAAAGTTTCATGTAATTTGAAAAATATCTCCATTGGTCAGTTCAACATTCTGTGATGGAGATCCATGTGTTTCCTGTTACCAAGTCATTTACGGTGTCTGTACCTTTTTAAATATTCCATGTATCACTTTTAGTTATTTCCAACTCATTTTCTCATGATTCTCTCTTGTCCTTCGGCAGCAATCAATCACATTTATTTATAAAGATCTTTTTTTTACGTCAGCAGATGTCACAAAGTGCTTATACAGAAACCCAGTTTTAAACCCCAAACAGCAAGCAATGCAGGTGTAGAAGCACGGCGGCTAGGAAAAAGGAAAAACTCCCTAGAAAGGCAGAAACCTAGAGAGGAACCAGCTATGAGGGGTGGCCAGTCCTCTTCTGGCTGTGCCGGGTGGAGATTATAACAGAACATGGCCAAGATGTTCAAATGTTCATAAATGACCAGCATGGTCAAATAATAATAATCACAGTAGTTGTAGAGGGTGCAACAGGTCAGCACCTCAGGAGTTAAATGTCAGTTGACTTTTCATAGCCGATCAGACACGATGATCAATATGTTTCGGAACCTCGAATCGCAATAAAATCACAGTATCGAATCGCGATACATATACATATTGGCCCCTACGTATGGTGATGATTCGTATCGTCAGGTCCCTTTCTCTCCGCGCTGAAGGCAGTCGAGTTATTGGGATCAGGGCTCGCTATCTTAAAATAATGTTCTCTCTCTCGCTCGCGTCAAATCCGTATAGGCCAAGGCGTGGGGGGGGGGGGGGTATACCATACATTAATTGTACTATGACGGTAAACAAACGGTGCTCACCTTACCACTGATACACCTGGCTTTCAGAGGAGCCTTGTCTGGCAGCAAAAACAGGTAATTCAACATCAATTTACTGCCTTTTTTTTTAAAAACATAGCTGATATGGCTGACAAGCTTGCAACAAAATGTGTTTTCTAATGACAATTGCGATGTACAAAACTATGGCATAAGGAGACAACGAGAGGAATAGATGGCAATCTGTAATTTAGATTCTAGTACGCACAGAAAGCTTTTTCCTTAAATGTTTGCCCAAATTTGTTTCACCCCTATTAGTGTTGAGCATTGTTGAGTATTTATGTCTGTAATAATAAAATCACTTTTTTGGGTGGAGGGGGGAAACTCATTCTGATTGGTTAGGCCTGGATCCCCACCAATGGCTATGCCCCTTCCCAGTCATGTGACATCCATAGATTAGGGCCATTTTATTAATTTAAACTGGCTGATATTCTTTCTATGAACTGTAACTCAATAACATCTTAGAAATTGTTGCATGTTGCGGGTTTTTAAAAAAAAATATTTTTTATTCCAGTATAGTTTACATATTTCAAATATAGTCCATTAACCATCCCAGAACTGTTATGTAATTGTTGGTTTCGTGTAGAATGAACCGTTCTGTCTTCATTCTTACCAGGATGAGGAAGAGGACCAGAGAGCATGACGCTGGGTCACCTGACTCTGACCAGCCAACCAAGATTTCTCCAAGTATGAAGGTAAGCAGTCTGGTCATATTCCCGTTGGTCGCGACTCTTACATTGGCTTTCTGTTGTGGGAATGTTTTTTTTTTGGTACGGTGGTGTCCTGCTGAAACACAGCCCTCAGGTGTGTCCCGGTACAATGGGTCTGGTGTGTCCTGGTACAGGGTCTGGTGTGTCCCGGTACAGGGTCCTGGTGTGTCCTGGTACAGGGTCTGGTGTGGCCTGGTAATCAGGGTCTGTTGTGTCCTGGTAGCAGGGTGTGGTGTGTCCCGGTACAGGGGTCTGGTGTGTCCTGGTACAGGGTCTGGTGTGTCCTGGTACAGGGTAATGGTGTGTCCTGGTACAGGGTCTGGTGTGTCTCGGTACAGGGGTCTGGTGGTGTCCTGGTACAGGGTCTGGTGTGTCCTGGTTACATGGGTCTGGATGCTGTCCTGGTACAGGCGTCTCGGTGTGTTCCTGGTAAGGGTCTGGTGTGTCCTGGTATTGCAGTGGGTGCTGGTGTGGTGTGTCCTGTGGTACAGGGTTGGTCTGTGGTGTGCCTCCTGTGATACAGGGTCTGATGTGGTGTGTCTCGATTCTTGGTTGGGTCCTGTACAGGGTCTGCGTGTGGTGTGTCCATGGTAACATGGGTCTGGTGTGGTGTGTCCTGGTTTACAGTTGGGTTCTGTTGTGGTGTGTCCTGGTCACAGGGGTCTGGTGTGGTGTGGTCCTGGCACAAGGGTTGGTGTGCTGAAGTGGTCTGGTGTGTTCTGGTTACAATTGGGTTCCTGGTCTGGTGTGTCCTGGTACAGGGTCTGGTCTGGTGTGTCCTGGTCAACACGGCTCTGGTCTGTCCTGGTACAGGGTCTGGCTCTGTCTGTCCTGGTACAGGGTCTGGTCTGTCTGTCCCTGGTACAGGGTCTGTCTGTCCTGGTACAGGGTCTGGTCTGGTAGCAGGGTCTGGTCTGGTGTGTCGCTGGTACAGGGTCCTGGTCTGGTGTGTCCTGGTAGCAGGGTGTGGTGTGTCCTGGTACAGCGGTGTGTGTCCTGGGTACAGGGTCCTGGTGTGTCCTGGTACAGGGTGTGTCCAGTACAGGGGTCCTGGTCCTGTTCTAAGGTAGCAGGGTTCTGGTTGGTGTGTTAGGTACCAGGGTCTGGTGTGTCCCTGTAGCAGGGTGTGTCCAGGTAACAGGGTCTGGTCTGGTCTAGGTACAGGGTCTGGTCTGGTGTGTCTAGGTACAGGGTCCCTGGTGTGTCTAGGTAACGGGTCTGGTCTGGTGTGTTCCAGGTAGCAGGGTCTGGGTCTGGTGTGGTCCTTGGTACAGGGTGTGGTGGTGTCCTGGTACAGGGTGGTGGTCCCTGGTACAGGGTGTGGTGTGTCCTGGTACAGGGTGTGGTGTGTCCAGGTAAACATGGGTCTGGTGTGTCCTGGTACAGGGTCTGGTGTGTTCCTGGTAACAGGGTGTTGGTGTGTCCTGGTAGCAGGGTGTGTCCTGGTACAGGGTCTGGTTGTCCCTGGTACAGAGTCTGGTCTGGTGTGTCCTTGGTACATGGGTCTGGTGTGTCCTGGGTACAGGGTGTTGGTGTGTCCTGGTACCAGGGTGGTGTCCTGGTACAAGGGTCTGGTGGTGTCCTGGTAACAGAGTCTGATCTGGTGTTTCCTGGTACAGGGTGGTGTGATCCTGGTACAAGGTGTGTCGTCTGGTACAGGGTCTGGTGTGTCCTGGTCACGTGGTCTGGGTCCTGGTGTGTCCTGGTACAGGGTCTGGTCTGGTTGGTGTCTCTTGGTACAGGGTCTGGTGTGTCCTGTATCAGGGTGTGGTGTGTCCTAGGTACAGGGTCTGGTGTTGCTGTAAAGGTCTGAGTTGGGTCCTGGAAGTCTGCCTGTGTCAACAGGGGTCTGGTGTGTCGGTACAGGGGTCTGGTGGTTGTCCCTGGTAACAGGGTCCTGTGTGTCCTGGTACAGGGGTCTGGTGTGTGTCCTGGTACAGGGTCTGGTGTGTCCTGGTAACAGGGTCTGGTGTGTCCTGGTACAGGGTCCTGGTGGTGTCCGTACATGGGTCCTGGTGTGTTCCTGGTACAGGGTCTGGTGTTCCTGGTATCAGGGGTCTGGTGTGTCCTGGACAGGGTCTGGTGTTCTGGTCCACAGGGTCTGGTGGTGTTCCTGGTACAGGGTGTGGTGTGTCCTGGTTACATGGGTGTGGGTGTGCCTGGTACAGGGTGTGGTGGTGTCTCTGGTGACAGGGTGTCAGGTGGTGTCCTGGGTACAGGTCTGGTGTGTCCTGGTACAGGGTTGGCTGGTAGGTCTGTGCCTGTCAGGGTCTGGTGTGTCCCTGGTACAGGGTCTGGTGTGGTCCTGGTACAGAGTCTGGTGTGTCCCTGGTACAAGGTCTGGTGTGGTCCGGGTACAGGGCCCTGGTGTGTCCTGGTACAGGGTCTGGTGTGTCCTGGTACAGGGTCTGGTGTGTCCTGGTTACAGGGTCTGTGGTGTGTCCTGGTGACAGGGTGTGTCCTGGTACAGGGTCTGGTTGTGTCCCTGGTACAGGGTGTGTCCTGGTACATGGGCTGGTGTGTCCTGTACAGGGTCTGGTCTGTGTGTCCCTGGTACAGGGTGTGGTGTGTTCACTGGTACATGGGTGTGTCCCTGTAACAGAGGTCTGGGTGTGTCTCCTGGACGAGTCCTTTGGTCTGGTGTGGTCCTCGGTACAGAGTCTGGTCGGTGTGTCCCTGGTACAGAGTCTGGTCTGGTGTGTCCTGGTGCAGGGTGTGTCCTGGTACAGGGTCTGGTGTGTCCTGGTAAGGGTCTGGTCTGGTGGCGTCTTGGTACAGGTGTACTGGTGTGTCCAGGTAAGGGTCTGGTTGTGTCCCTGGTCACAAGGGTCTGGTGTGTCCTGGTAACAGGGGTCTGGTGTGTCCTGGTACAGGGTGTGGTGTGTCCTGGTACAGGGTGTGGTGTTGTCCTGGTACAGGGTCTGGTGTGTCCCTGGTAGCAGGGGTCTGGTGTGTCCTGGTACAGGGGTGTGTCCTGGTACAGGGTGGTGTCCTGGTACAGGGTCTGGTGTTTCCTGGTACAGGGTCTGGTGTGTCCTGGTAACCAGGGTCTGGTGTGTCCTGGTACAGGGGTGTCCCATGGTACAACGGTCCGGTGTGTCCTGGTACAGGGTGTGTTCCTGGTACAGGGTCTGGTGTGTCCTGGCTACAGGGTGTGTCCCCTGGTACAAAGTCTGGTGTGTCCCCTGGTACAGGGTCTGTCTGGTGTGTCCTGGTACAGGGTGTGGTGTGTCCCTGTACAGGGTGTGTCCTGGTACAGGGTCTGGGTGTGTCCTGGTACAGAGTCCCGCGTCGTGGTTGTCGTTGAGTGTTGGTGTCCTGGTACAAAGGGTACTGTGGAGTGTCTTACGCAGGATACTGGGTTGTTGGTGGTTGGTGGCCTGGTACACAGGGGTCTGGTGGTGTCCCTGGTACAGAGTCTGGTCTGGTGTGTCCTGGTACAGGGGTGTGGTTCCTGGTAACAGGGTCTGGTGTGTCCTGTAGCAGGGTGGTGGTGTGTCCTGCGATACAGACCAGCCTGGGTGGGTGTGTTGTGTCCTGGTAATAAACACGGGTGTGTGGCCTGGTACAAGGGAGTCTAGGTGTGTCCATGGTACAACCAGGGCTGTGGTGTGGTTCTGGTACAGAGGGTGTGGTGTTGGTCCTGGTACAGGGTGTCGTCTGTAGCAGGGGTCTGGTGGTGTCCTGTAAAGGTCTTGGTCTGGGTGCGTCTTGGGTATAGGGTCTGGTGTGTACAGGTACAGGGTCTGGTGTGGTCCTGGGTACCAGGGTCTGGTGTGTCCTGGTACAGGGTCTGGTTGGTGTCCTGGTACAGGGTCTGGTGTGTCCTGGTCAGGTCTGGTTGTGTCCTGGTACAGGGTCTGGTGTGTCTGGTACAGGGTCTGGTGTGTTCTCTGGTAGCAGGGTGTTGTCCTGGTACAGGGTCTGGTTGTGTCCTTGGTACCGGGTACTGGTGTGGCCTTGGTACGGGTCCTGTCCTGGTACGGGGTCTGGTGTGTCCCTGGTACAAGGGTCTGGTGTGGTCCCTGGTACAGGGTCTGGTGTGTCCTGGACAGGGTCTGGGTGTGTCCTGGTAACAGGGTGTGTCCTGGTACAGGGTCTGGTTGTGTCCCTGGTACAGGGGTGTGGTCCCTGGTACAGGGTCTGGTGTGTCCTGGTACATGGGGTCTTGGTCTGGTGTGTCCTGGTACAGGGTGTTGGTGTGGTCCTGGTACAGGGTGTGTCCCTGGTCAGGGTCTTGGTGTGTCCCTGGTACAGAGTCTGGTCTGGTGTGTCCTGGTACAAGAGTCTGCTGGTGTGTCCTGGTACAGGGTTCCTGGTGTGGTCCCTGGTACAGGGTGTGGTGTTGTCCTGGTACAGGGTCTGGTGTGGTCCTGGTACGAGTCTGGTCTGGTGTGTCCTGGTACAGGGTGTGGTCCTGGTAGCAAGGGTCTGGTGTTGTCCTGGTACAGGGTGTGGTGGTGTCCTGGTAACAGGGTGGTGGGTGTGTCCTGGACGGGTGTGTCCCTGGTACAGGGTCCTGGTGTGTCCTGGTACAGGGTGTGTGTGTCTGGTACAGGTGTGGTGTGTCCTGGTACAGGGTGGTGTCCTGTACAACAGGGTCTGTGTGTTCCTGGTAGCAGGGTTCTGTCTGGTGCGTCTTGGTACAGGGTCTGGTGTGTCCAGGTACAGGGTCTGGTGTGTCCTGGTACAGGGTCTGGTGGTTGTCCTGGTTACAGGGTCTGGTGTGTCCTGGTACAGGGTCTGGTTGTGTCCTGGTACAGGGTCTGGTGTGTCCCTGGTACAGGGTCTGCGTGTTCCTGGTACCAGGGTTGGTGTGTCCTGGTACGGTGTGTCCTGGTACAGGGTCTGGTGTGTCTTGGTACAGGGTATGGTGTGTCTGGTACAGGGTTCTGTCCTGGTACGGGGTCTGGTGTGTCCTGGTACAGGGTCTGGTGTGGTCCTGGTACAGGGTCTGTGTGTCCTGGTACAGGGTCTGGTGTGTCCTGGTACAGGGTGTGTCCCTGGTACAGGGTGTGTCCTGGTAACAGGGTCTGGTGTGTCCTGGTACAGGGTGTGGTTCCTGGTTACAGGGTCTGGTGTGTCCTGGTACAGGGTTCTGTGGTGGCTGTCCCTGGTACAGGGTGTGTCCTGGTACAGGGTGTGTCCCTGGTACAGGGTCTGGTGTGTCCTGGGTACAGGGTGTGTCCTGGTACAGGGATGTGTCCTGGTACAGGGGTGGGTGTCCTTGTACAGGTGTGGTCTGGTGCGTAATCACGCAGGTGTGTGCGTATATTAACCAGGTGTGTGTTCTCCCCAGGTAACAGGGTCTGGTGTGGTGTGTATATTAACCAGGTTTTTTATACCAGTGTGCGTCTCCCCAGGTACAGGGCCTGGTGTGTGTATTTAACGCAGGTGTGTGTTCTCGCCCAGGTACAGGGTCTGGTGTGTGGTGTATATTAACCAGGGTGTTTATTAACCCGGTGTGCGTTCTCCCCAGGTACAGGGCCTGGTGTGTGGATGTAACAGGGTGTGTGTTTCCCCAGGTCCAAGGGTCGGTGTGGGTGTTGTATATTTAATCCAGTGTTTATTAACAGGTGTGTGTTCTCCCCAGGTACAGGGTCTGGTGTGTGTGTAATATTAACCAGGTGTTTATTAACCAGGTGTGTGTTCTCCCCAGGTACAGGGTCTGCTCCAGCAGGAGGTGCAGAGCGCCATGAAACAGTCTGAATCCAAAGATGGAGTCGCTGCTAGAGAGGGTCCAGCTCCTGGAATGTGACTAAAAATACGACCTGGTTCATACGCAGACTGGAGGTAGGGAGGAGGGGGGGTCCAGACTAGGAGGTAGGGGAGGGGGGTTCCAGACTGGAGGTAGGGAGGAGGGGGGGTCCCAGACGTGTGAGGTAGGGAAGAGGGGGGGGGTCCAGACTGGAGGTTAGGGGAGGGGGGGTCCCAGACTGGAGGTAGGGGAGGGGGGGTCCAGAACTGGAGGTACGGGAGGAGGGTCAGACTGGAGGTAGGGGAGGGGGGGTTCCATGACTGGAAGGTAGGGAGGAGGGGGGTCCAGACTGGGTAGGGGAGGGGGGTCCCAGACCTGGAGGTAGGGAGGAGGGGGGGTCCAGACTGGAGGTAGGGAGGGGGTCCAGACTGGAGGTAGGGGAGGGGGGGGGGGGGGGGGTCCAGACTGGCGGTCCAGGTGAGGAGGGGGGTCCAGAACTGGAGGTAGGGAGGAGGGGGGGTCCAGACTGGAGGTAGGGGAGGGGGGGTCCCAGACTGGAGGTAGGGAGGAGGGGGGTCCAGACTGGAGGTAGGCGAGGAGGGGGGGTCCAGACTGGAGGTAGGGAGGAGGGGGGGTTCCAGACTGGAGGTAGGGAGGGGGGGGGGGGTTCCCAGACTGGAGGTAAGGAAAGGAGGAGGGGGGGTCCAGACTGGAGTAGGGAGGAAGGGGGGGTCCAGCTGGAGGATAGGGAGGAGGGGGGGGGTCCAGACTGGAAGGTAGGGAGCGGGGGGGGGTCAGACTGGAGGTAGGGAGGAGGAGGGGGGGTCCCAGACTGGAGGTAGGGAGGAGGAGGGGGGTCCAGACTGGAGGTAGTTTTGAGGGGGGGGGGTCAAGACTGGAGGTAGGGAGGAGGGGGGTCCAGACTGGAGGTAGGGAGGAAGGGGGTCCAAGACTGGAGGTAGGGAGGAGGGGGGTCCAGACTGGAGGAGGGAGGCGGGGAGGGTCCAGACTGGAGGTAGGGCCGGAGGGGGGTCAACTGGAGGTAGGGAGGAGGGGGGGTCCAGACTGGGAGTAGGGAGGAGGGGGGGGTCCAGACTGGAGTTTAGGGAGGAGGGGGTCCAAACTGGAGGTAGGGAGGAGGAGGGGTCCAGACTGGAGGTAAGGGGGGGGGGTGAGGAGGGGGGTCCGCCAGACTGGAGTTAGGGAGGAGGGGGGTCCAAACTGGAGGTAGGGAGAGGAGGGGTCCAGACTGGAGTAGGGAGGAGGGAGGGTCCAGCCTGGAGGTAGGGAGGAGGGGGGGGTCCCAGACCTGGAGGTAAGGGCAGGCGAGGAGGGGGGGTCCAGACTGGGGTAGGGAGGAGGGGGGTCCAGACTGGAGGTAGGCGGGGGGGGGGCCAGACTGGAGGTAGGGAGGAGGGGGGGTCCAGAACTGAGGAAGGGAGGGAGGGGGGGTCCAGACTGGAGGTAGGGAGGAGGGGGGTCCAGACTGGAGGTAGGGAGGAGCGGGGGGGTCCAGACTGGAGTTAGGGAGGAGGGGGGGTCCAAACTGGAGTAGGGAAGGAGGAGGGGTCCAGACTGGAGGTAGGGAGGAGGAGGGGGGGTCCCAGACTGGAGGTAGGGAGGCAGGGAGGGGGGGTCCAGACTGAGGTAGGGAGGAGGAGGGGGGGTCCAAGACTGGAGGTAGGGAAGGAGGGGGGGTCCAGACTGGAGGTAGGGAGGGGGGGGGGTCCAAGACCCGGAGGTAGGGCAGGAGGGGGGTGGTCCAGACTGGACGTAAGGGAAGGGGGGGGGGGTCCAGACTGGAGGTAGGGAGGAGGGGGGGTCCAAACTGGTAAGTAGGGAGGAGGGGGGGGTCCAAACTGGAGGTAGGGAGGAGGGGGGGTCCAAAACTGGAGGTCGAGGGGGGGGGGGTCCAAGACTGGAGGTAGGGAGGAGGGGGGTGGGGTCCAGACTGGAGGTAGGGAAGGGAGGGGGGGTCCAGACGGAGGTAGGGAGGAGGGGGGTCCAGACTGGAGGTAGGGAGGAGGGGGGGTCTAATAGAAACCCTTGTTAGAGGAGGAATAACCCTGTGTCTCTACTATAGAAACCCTAGTTAGAGAGGAATAACCCTGTGGTCTAACTAATATGAACCCCTAGTTAGAGGAGGAATACCCTGTGTTCTCTACTAATAGAAACCCTAAGTTAGACGAGAGGAATAACCTGTGTCCTCTTAACTAATAGAAACCTCGTTTAGAGGAGAATCACCCTGTGTCTACTAGATAGAAACCCTAGTTAAGGAGGAATAACCCTGTGTCTCTACTAATAGAAACCCTGGTTAGAGGAGGAATAACCCTCCCTCTCTCTCTTACTAATAGAACCCTAGTTAGAGGAGGAAATCCCTGGTGTCCTCTACTAATAGAAACCCTAAGTTCGCAGATGGAATAACCCTGTGTCTCATACTAAAGAAACGCCTAGTTAGAAGGAGGAATAACGCCTGGTGTCCTCTACTAATAGAAACCCTAGTTTAGAGGAGGAAATAACCCTGTGTCTCTACTAATAGAAACCTAGTTTAGAGGAAGGAATAACCCTGTGTCTAACTAATAGAACCCTAAGTTAGAAGGAAGGAAATACCCCTGTGTCTCTACTAAATTAGAAACCCTGTTAGAGATGGAATAACCCTCCTCTCTCTCTACTAATAGAAACCCTAGTTATGAGGAGGAAATACCCTGTGTCTCTACTAAATAGAAACCCTAGTTAGAGGAGGAATAACCCTGTTGTCTCTACTAATCAGAAACGCCTAATGTTAGAGGAGGAATAAACCTGTGTCTCTACTAAATAGAAACCTAGTTAGAGGAAGGAATTAACCCTGTGGTCTCTACTAATTGAACCCTAGTTAAGAGGAAGGAATACCCTGTGTCTCTACTAATAGAAACCCTAGTTTAGAGGAGGAATAACCCTGTTCCTCTCTACTAAATAGCAACCTAGTTTAGAGGAGGAATAACCCTGTGTCTCTATAATAGAAACCCTAGTTAGAGGAGGAATTAACCCTCCTCTCTCCTACTAATGAAACCCGGTTACGAGGAGGAATAACCCTGTGGTCTCTACTAATAGGAACCCAAATTTAGAGGAGGAATAACCCCTGTGTCTCTACTGAAATAGACACCTAGTTAGAGGAGGAATAACCCTCCTCTCTCTCTACTCCATAGAAAAACCCTAGTTCGAGGAGGAATAACCTGTCTCTCCTACTAATAGAAACCCTAGTTCGAGGGCGGAATAACCCTGTGTCTCTACTAATTGAAACCCTGGTAGAGGAGGAATAAACCCTGTGGTCTTCTACTAATAGAAACCCTAGTTAGAGGAGGAATAACCTGTGTCTCTACTAATAGAACCCTAGTTAGTGGGAGGAAATAACCCTGTGTCTCTACATTAGAAAACACTAAGTG
>NW_019946013.1:0-4117 GCF_002910315.2 Salvelinus sp. IW2-2015
GCATCCTGACCGGTTGCATCACCGCCTGGTATGGCACCTGCTCGGCATCTGACCGTAAGGCACTACAGAGGGTAGTGCCTTGTGGACCAGTTCTGGTTGTGATCTACAGAGGGTAGTGCGAACGGCCCAGTACATCACTGGGGCCAAGCTTCCCGCCATCCAGGACCTCTATAATAGGCGGTGTCAGAGGAAAGCCCATAAAATTGTCAGAGACTCCAGTCACCCAAGTCAGACTGTTCTCTCTGCTACCGCACGGCAAGCGCCAAGTCTAGGACCAAAAGTCTCCTCAACAGCTTCTACCACCAAGCCATTAGACTGCTGAACAATTCATAAAAATCTCCACCGGACAATTTACATTGACCCCCCCTTGTACACTGCTGCTACTCGCTGTTTGTTTGTTACCTATGCATAGTTACTTCGCCCCCACCTCCATGTACAGATTACCTCAACTAGCCTGTACCCCTGCACACTGACTCGGTACCGTAATACCCTGTATATAGCCTCGTTATTGTTATTCTTATTGTGTTACTTTTAATTTTAGCCTACTTGGTAAATATTTTCTTCTTCTTGAACTGCACTGTGGTTAAGGGCTTGTAAGTAAGCATTTCACAGTGAAGTCTACATTTGTTTTATTCGGCGCATGTGGCAAATAAAGTTTGATTTGATTTGATTAGACCGGTAGAAATCTGTGCTTTGGTCTGATGAGTCCAAATTTGCAATTTTTGGTTCCAAACGCCGTGTCTTTGTGAGACCAAGCTTCCTGCCATCCAGGACCTATACAATAGGCGTTGTCAGAGGAAAGCCCATAAAATTGTCAGAGACTCCAGTCACCCAAGTTATAAACTGTTTTCTCTGCTATCTCACGGCAAGCGGTACCGGAGCGCCAAGTCTAGGACCAAAAGGCTCCTCAACAGCTTCTACCACCAAGCCATTAGACTGCGGAAAAAATCATAAAAAACTCCACCGGACAATTTATATTGACACCAACAAGTGCTCAGCATATGTGGGAACTCCATCAAGACTGTTGGAAAAACATTCCAGGTGAAGCTGGTTAAGAGAATGCCAAGAGTGTGCAAWGGCAAACGGTAGATACTTTGAAAAATCTCAAATCTCAAATATATTTTGATTTGTTTAACACTTTCAACTTGTTTGGTTACTACATGATTCCAATATGTTGTTATGTCCATAGTTTTTGATGTCTTCACTATATTCTACCAATGTAGAAAATAGTGAACAAAGAAAAAAACCCTTGAATGAGCAGGTGTGGTCTAAACGTTTGACATGGTACAGTAGGTTAACATACTTTCCACAAGACATGACACTATTAAAAGTATGCAGCCTAAACAGCCTCCACAACCTTTAAATACCAACCAATCCAGATCGTCTTGACAGAATGACAACCAATGCCAACCAAGGGAAGAAAAAGAAAAAAATCAAGAATCCGACAATTAACCAGGTATCCACACTGCAGAGGAACTGAGCCTCCAGTAAGGCACCATGTATATGAGGGGGGAGGAAGCTAGCCTGGGTCTGTTTCTGCTCTCATTCAACTCCTTCAGCTGAGGAGGAGGAGCTAGGCTAGGTCTGTTTTCCTGCTCTCTTCAACTCCTTCAGCTTGAGGAGGGAAGGAAGCTAGCCTGGGTTTGTTAGTATTCAAGCAACCCCTTCAACTTTTTTCCACATTGTTACGTTACAAGGCCTAATTCCTAAAAATGATTAATCGTTTCCGCACCCTCAAATCTATACACAAACACCCCTAAAAATGACATCACAATACCCCCTTAATGAACATCACAATTATCCCCTAATGACATCACAAACACCACACTAATGACATCACAGACACCCCTAATGGAACATCAACAACACCCCCTAATGACATCACAATACCCCCTATACATCACAAATACCGCCTAATTGACATCAAAACAAACACCCCCTAATGAACATCAACAACACCCCCTAAATGACATCACAAATAACCCCCTAATGAACATCACAATACCCCTAATGACATCAAACAATACCCCCTAATGACAAAGCCAAAATACCTTTAGAAAGTTTTGTTGCTAATTTAACTAAAAATAAAAAGCATCACATTTTAAATATTTTAGAAACCCTTTAGTCAGAACTTTGTTGAACGCAGCTTTGGCAGCGATTACAAGCCTCGGAGTCTTCTTGGTAATGACGCTACAAGCTTGGCACCACCTGGCGTTTGGGGAGTTTCTCGCGAATTCTTTCTCAGCTTGATCTCCTCAAGCTCTGTCCAAGGTTGGATGAGGAGCATCGTGCAGCAGCTATTTTCAGGTCTCTTCAGAGATGTTCGATCGGGTTCAAGTTCTTATTATTATAGCCTTATTTACATAAGGTTATTCAGAACCCTTTGTTATGAAGACTCCTAAAATTGAGCTCAGTTTGCATCCCTGTTTCCAAATTGATCATTCTGAGATGTTTCTACAACTTGATTGGTGTTCACCTGTGGTAAAATTTCAAATTGATTGGACATGGCAATTTGGAAAGGCAACACCTGTCTATATAAGATCCAACAGTTGACAAGTGCATGTCAGAGATAAAAACCAGCCATGAGGTCGAAGGAATTGTCCGTAGAGCTCCGAGACAGGATGGGTGTCGAGGCACAGATCTGGGGAAGGGTACCAACACATTTCTGCAGGAAGCCACTGATTCCTCAGTAAAAAAATGCCCATGACAGCCCACTTGGAATTTGCCAAAAAGGCACCAAAGACTCCTCAGAACGCATGATGAAACAAGATTCTCTGGTCTGATTGAAACTCAAGATTGAGAAATGACTCTTTTGGCCTGAAATGCCAAGTGTCAAAGTTCTGGGGAAGCCCTGGCACCATCCCCTACAGTGAAGCCATGGGTGGGCAGCATAATGCTGTGGGGATGTTTTTCTCAGCGCAGGAACTGGGAGACTTGTCAGGATTCGAGGGAAAAGATGAAACCGGAGCAAAAGTACTCAGAGAGATCCTTGATGAAAAAACCTGCTCCAGACGTACCAGAGACCTTCAGACGGGGGTCAAAAGGTTCAACTTTCCACAGGAACAACGACCCTAAACGCAAAGCCAAGACAACGCAAGGAGTGGCTTCGGGACAAATCTCTGAATGTGCTTGAGTGGCCCATCCAGATCCCGGACTCATTGTACCTAAAGTATGTGTTAAACATGTATAACGCAGGGCCCAGCTGTAAAGAGACCTTGGTCTCAAGTCTGTGTTCCTTGTTGATAATAAGGCATCTGAAATTTTTTTTTATACATTTGCAAAAAATGTAACATTGCAAAACTGTTTTGCTTTGTCATTATGGTTAATTGTGTGTAGATGATGAGGCAAGAAAATGTGTATTTAAATCCATGTTAGAATAAGGTTGTCACGATAACAAAAATGTGGAAGAAAGGGAAGGAAGAGTCTGAATACTTTCAAAATGCACTTTATATTAGGTAACCAGGGTGCCAATGGTTTGGAGGTAATCCTGTGTACCAGACGCGGTGCATATAGGGCTGGTACCAGACTGGTACATATAGGGCTGCTACCAAACTGGTCATATAGGCCTGCTACCAGACCGGTAACATATAGGGCTTGGTACCAGCACTGGTACAATATAGGGCTGTACCAGACCTGGTAACATATTAGGGGCTGCTACCAGACTGGTACATATAGGGCTGGCTAACCAGACTGGTACATATAGGGCTGCTTACCAGAGCCGGTACATATAGGGCTGGTAACCAGACTGGTACATATAGGGCTGGTACATATAGGGCTGCTACCAGACTGGTATATTATAGGGCTGCTACCAAGACTGGTACATATAGGGCTGGTACCCAAGACTGGTAAACATATAGGGCTTTGCTACCGACCTGGTACATATAGGGCTGCTACCACAAGACTGGTAGCTAATATAGGGGCTGGTAAGCATATAGGGCCTGCTACCAGACTCGGTGCAATATAGGGCTGCTACAGAACTGGTACAATATAGGGGCTGCTAAGACGGTAGACATATAGGGCTGGTTACTAGACTGGTACATATAGGCCTGCTAACAAGACCGGTAATATAGGGCTGGTACATATAGGGCTGCTACCAAGACTGGTACATATAGGCTGG
>NW_019946013.1:5014-8184 GCF_002910315.2 Salvelinus sp. IW2-2015
TGTACTCTGAGCTGACCAACTGGCAAGTGTCTTCAACCTCTCCCTGACTGAGTCTGTAATACCAACATGTTTTAAGCAGGACACCACAGTCCCTCTGGATAGCTCCTCTGGATCCTGGACTTCCTGACGGGCCGCCCCCAGGTGGTGAGGGTAGGTAACAACACATCCGCCACGCTGATCCTCAACACGGGGGCCCCTCAGGGGTTGCGTGCTCAGTCCCCTCCTGTACTCCCTGTTCACCCATGACTGCATGGCCAGGCACGACTCCAACACCATCATCAAGTTTGCCGATGACAACAGTGGTATGGCCTGATCACCGACAACGATGAGACAGCCTGTAGGGAAGAAGGCAGAAACCTGGCCGTGTGGTGCCAGGACAACAACCTCTCCCTCAATGTGATCAAGACAAAGGAGATGATTGAGGACTACAGGAAAAGGAGGACTGAGCACACCCCCATTCTCATCGACGTGGCTGCAGTGGAGCAGGTTGAGAGCTTCAAGTTCCTTGGTGTCCACATCACCAACAAACTAACATGGTCCAAACACACTAAGACAGTCGTGAAGAGGTCACGACAAATCCTATTCCCACTCAGGAGACTGAAAAGATTTGTCATGGGTCCCCAGATCCTCAAAAGGTTCGACAGCTGCACCATCGAGAGCATCCTGACCGGTTGCATCACTGMCTGGTATGGCAACTGCTCAGCCTCCGACCGCAAGGCGCTACAGAGGGTAGTATGTACGGCCCAGTACATCACTGGGGCCAAGCTTCCTGCCATCCAGGACCTCTACACCAGGCGGTGTCAGAGGAAGGCCCTAAAAATTGTCAAAGCCTCCAGCCACCCTAGTCATAGACTGTTCTCTCTGTTAACGCACGGCAAGAGGTACTGGAGAGCAAAGTCTAGGTCCAAGAGGCTTCTAAACAGCTTCTACCCCCAAGCCATAAGACTCCTGAACGCTATAGCAGTTAAAGTATTGGAGAAATGCGAGCAGAGTTAGGAGAAGAATAAGCTTGGGTCTTAATTTGTCAAAGATTTTTTAAATTATATTTTATATTTACTTTCTTTATTAACTAGCAGTCAGTTAAGAAATACGTATTTAAATGACGGCTATCCTGGGGGACAGTGTAACTGCTTGTTAGTGGGAACAGTGGGTTACTGCTGTTAGGGAACAGTGGGTAATGTTGTTGCAGGGAACGTGGGTTAACTGCCTTGTTCAGGGCGAACAGTGGGTTAACTGCTTGTTCAGGGGAAAGGGGGTTACTGCTTGTTTCGGGGAAGGGGTTACTGCTTGTTAGGCGGGAACGGGGTTACTGCATTGTTCGGGAACAGGGGGTTATGCATTGTCAGGGGGAACAGTGGGTTAACTGCCTTGTTCAGGGGAACAGTGGGTTACTGACTTGTTCAGGGGAACAGTGGGTTACTGCTTGTTCGGGGAAACAGCTGGTTAATGGCCTTTGTTAGGAAGTGGGTTTAATGTTGTTCAGGGGAAGTGGGTTAAATGCCTTGTTCGGGAACGGTGGGTTCTGCTTGTTTCGGTGGAACGTGTGGGTTAACTGACTTTGTTCGGGGCGGTGGGTTCTGCTGTTCATGGGAAGGTGGGTTAACTGCTTGTTAGGGGAAGCGGTGGGTTTAATGCTTTGTTCAGGGGAAAGGTGGGTTTATGCTTGTTCAGGGGAGAACGACAGATTTATATTGTCAGTGGGATTTGGATTAGCACGTTAGTTACGTCCAACGTAACATAGGCTCTGCGGCCAGAGGATGTGTGAGGGTAAGAGGCATTTTATTAATTTTATAGATAAGCGGTAACGTTAAAAAAATGATAAACTGAATGTAAAGGGTTGGTCATGAGCTGAAATAAAGTCCAGTCTTCCATCGCACACAGCTACAAATTAGTATCGAATAAAAGGTGTAGAGTACGTGAATGCTGAAATAAACAGTGTGTGACCTTCAGTGAATGACTGAATAAAGATGTATAGCTTAGTGAATGCTTGAATGAGGTGTAGTAGACCTTACGTGATACTGATACAAGGTGTAGTAGACTTGACGGACGTGCTGTAATAAAAGGTGTATAGAACTCCAAGTGAAATGCTGATAAACGGTGTAGTAGCATTACAGTGAATACTGAATAACGGTGTAGGTTAAGTGAAATGTGACAAAGTGTAAGTAGATTCGTAATGCTTTGAATACAAGGTTGGTAGCTACGTGAAATGCTGATTACAAAGGTGTGTAGACTAAGTGAATCTGATACGGTGTAGTAGACTTCGTGAATGCTGGATACAAAGGTGTAGTGACTCGTGATGCTGATAACAGGTGTAGTAGACTTAAGGTGAATGCTGAATACACAGGTGCGTGATTTAAGTGATACTGGAATAAAGGTGTAGTCGCCTTCAAGGAATGCTGAATACAAGATGTAGTAGCTCAGTGATTGAATACAACAGGTGTAGTAGACTCACCATGAAATGGAATACACAGGTGTAGGTAGACTTAGCGTGAAATGCTGAATACACAGTGTAGCAGCTTAACATGACATTGCTGATACAAGGTGTAGTGGATACAGTGAAATGCTGAATCAAAAGGTTAAGTAGACTCCCAGTGAAAGTGCTGTAATACAAAGGCGTAGTAGATCCTTACGTGAAATGCTGAATAGAACAGGTGTAGTAGACTCAGTGAATGCTGATAAACAGGTGTAGGACCCTCAACAGTGAAATGTGAATAAAAGGTGTAGTAGACTAAAGTGAATGCTGATACAACAGGTGTGTAGACCTCACAGTAGATTGCTGAATACAACAGGTGTAGTTGACTTACAGTGAATGCTGAATGACACAGGTGTAGTAGACCTCACAGTGCATGCTGAATACAAAGGTGTCGTAGCCTAAGTGACATGGCTGTGATAACAGGTGTAGTGACTCACGTGATGCTTTTCGAGCATATAGCAGAGTTTCAAAAAATCTGAATAATAATAGAATGAAAGTAAAGTAATTAAGTGCAGAAGTAGAATAATAGTGGAACTGTAAAGGGGCGGGGGGGGTACGTGTGGGACCGATTTAGTTGATAAATGTACCTGTACAGGTAGGTTATTAAGTGTAATTGAACTGATAATCACAGAGGTAGTGTGTGTGTAAAGAGGGTGGGGGGGGACATGCAAATGCGTGGGTAGCCATTTGATTAGCT